>NW_011352460.1:262854-373535 GCF_000735185.1 Notothenia coriiceps
GTGTGTGTGTGTGTGTGAGAGTGAGAGTGAGAGTGAGAGAGAGTGTGAGAGTGAGAGAGAGAGAGAGAGATTCCTGGTCACACCTTTCTATCACTCTAGGCTTCATCCTGTGATGCTGCGTCTCACTAAGGGCCATGCAAGGACTCAGAGTGCACTTACTGCCGATGCCCAGGGACATCCATCACAATGACTACGATGTATACGGCCATATATCCATTAAGATGAGTAAGAATGTGACTCTAAAGACTTTTGTGTACAGGCCCATTGCTATTCCTGCTGCAACATTACCTTCCTTTACAGTATATGTGCCTATCTTGACGTGAAGCACTGACACGAGTGGTGTATGTGTTTATGTTTGACAATTGTGTGAGGCAGCATTGACTTTATTAGTATTTTTCATCAATACATCTCCTGCATCCGTCTCCTTATGAATGAGAGAGCTCACATTTACTAAACATGTGAAGTATTGGAATTATTTCATAATATACTTCATGCACTGAGGAAGTTGAAGTGGATTATAAGTATATAGGGAGATGAACAGGGTTATAATGAATGTTAGGTGTATTGCTTTGTGCTTGTTTTTCTCTCATGAGCTCATGTTTTACTCCCAGTCCCCGTGCAATCACTACACACATGCAGACTATAAGCAGACTGAAAGACCAAAAATGTGGTTTTAGTGCGCACTTCAGTTTTAATTAAAGCAATGCAATTGACAATAAAAGCATTGTCAAGTTTTTTTGTGCATTTTTCCCCCTTCAACATGCTGACATGTTGAGATGTTTCATTTTCAACAATGAGTCTTTCCCCCTGTCTTTTGGATATTCTTAAATCTCTTATCTTATTAATCTTAAAAAAAAGAAGGCTTTTGCCGCAGGCTGCAGAAGAGGAATTTGTGTTTAGTGGATTCCTGTTCCCAGATGAGGAGAGCTAAATGAGTTTGGAGGCTTCCTGAATGCTCTATAATTGTGATGAGGCTCTGTTCCTCTGAACAATTAAAGATGCAGGAGCCCTGTCTCTTCTGAGATCCATCCCAGATCACTATCGCCGAGTCCTCCCAGTAAATCACACACACTGCAGTCGGCTGATGACCACCTATCTCTTTTAGCTCCCTGGCTGCTTTTAGAGAAAATCTCAAGGTCGGCATCATGTCCAACGCTATGATCAATTTATTACCCGCTGTCAAAGAATTAGAGGGTAGAAACAGAGGACCTTCCAGTCTCCCAAGTGGTCCAACCCCCCTTTCCTCCCCCTGCTTCCAGTCTCACATAGCAGGCTTTATTTGTCCCCTCAGAACAAAGCGGAGAACAAAGCTGCATAGCTGTCTGCTCTGTGGAGCTGTGTGGCTATGCTAATGTCTCTAGGCTGGTTGGAGTCTTATTGAATGGGTGAGCAGAAGAGGTAAATAAGCGTGTCTGGATGAGAGGTGGGGGCCAGCGGGTGAAAGAGATGAAGTAATAGACTATTCCAAGGGTCAGCCCATGTGAAAGCAAATATTTATATAAGTGATTAAAATACCCTCCCCACATCCCGCCCACTTCATTTAAATGAGGGACTAAACTGTAAAACGATTCATCTCCTAAAGGCAATCCTGAAAGAGGAGGCAGGAAGAAGCATTTGTGGGTGGAAAAAGAGCAAACAAATAGTGACGTAAATCTGACTCACCCGTCTTTTGCCTGCACAATGCAAAGATTAGAGCAGCAGGCTCTTTCGGGGATGCAGATTTCATCCCTTGCTTTTCTTAGACTTTCATCCTCACAGTGACGAGTCTGTGGAATTTCACACTGTCACAGCCGTCTCTACAGAGGGTCAGAAAGAATTGCTAATCTTGGTAGCAATATTTCTATCTTCATCCTTTTTCTTTACCTCTTAAGATATACATTTTTGTTGAAGATCCTTTGATAAAGATGCATACTGTTGGTTTTAAATATTTTAAGTCTTATTTCTTTGAATATTTACCACAAGAAGATAATCCCTTTTGTGAGTTTGTATCAACAATTATTCTTTCATCTAAAGTGTTGAATTCACGTACTTTATGCAGCCTGGGCCTTTAAACCTCACATAGAGCAAGATGTGAGAGTTCTAGAAATTAGTTTCATGTTATCCTCGACAACGTTTATCTAATCAAAATTCTCATATCATTAAATCGTATGATTTCTCCGTATGATAGGCGCAACAAATGGATTCTCAAGTCAGTTTAAAACCGTGACCTGCACAATTTGCCTGGGAACCAATCAGGTTTGTTTCAGTCATCTCCTCATCTGATAACGATGGGGAATCCTGGGGTGCAGACACTTTAACATGCAGCTGTCTAGATCTGTGTCCTGCTCTAATTGAAATCAGGATGCGATAACATGCTCATTATGGAGGAAGTCTGAAGAGATGGACTCAAGCCAACATCACTGCCAGTGGTTCGCCTTGATGTGATGTTGATGTGGCAGGCTTGACCACATTTAAAAAAACAAAAAAAAAAACATTAATCAATGTCTCCAGCAGTGTAGTATTTAATCTCACGACACATAGATAGAGGAGAAGTTGACTAAGCGAGCAAAGTGTCTCCAGTCGCATCTAAAGCTGATTAGCTGATCATCATCTAGCAAAAACATTGTTCCCAGGGTAACGCTGTTTGGGAGTGGAGCCATTTGCTTTTTATTTTGATGCCTTAATGAAGACTTTGTGCTGAGATAGAGCCCTGTTAAATACCATAAACAAGAAGACTGTTGCAGTAATACGCAGACTTAGGCGTCCTGTTGTCGTTTCCCAAGTCATCAGATTATGATAAGATATCAAAGTTTCTCTTGAACAGAAGGAGTCATCATTTCACTGACCTGATTATATTAAGATAAAAAGGTAGTTGTAGTGGCATTAGAGAACGATTTCCACACTTGCATTTCCAATTGGTATTATGTTTTGCGCCGTCGTAAAGACAACCGGACCAATCTTTTTTTCTTCTCCAGAGCCTGGTTATAACTAAAAATGTTGTGGTTTTTTTCAAACCAGCAGGGAAGATTCAAGAAATATATACAAACTGTCACTATTGCAAAGTACTTAATTTGATTCTCTTTGGTAACTGGACTAATTTAGGGAAAACAATAGCGCCATTCTTCAACCGTTTTGTTCCACGCACCAACTAGTCATCGCTTTGAAACCATTACATTGTGCAATCAACAATTTCTTCATAATAATAAGTGTGACAAAGGTAACTTCGTCACTGTGGACTGACGGCTTCGGGCCTTGGAATATTGCACATGTGGTTTAGTTTGAAAGTGTTTCCCCTCCCGTTTTGTCTGTGTCTGGTGATTGTGTTCACCTGGTGCCCTGTGTTGTCTCCTCCCCCCTCACCTGTGTCTTGTTGATTGATTAGTCTGTGGGTATTTAGGTTCTGGCTGTTTCTCAATCGCGAGGATGCTGGCTTGGTAGTCGCGTACTTCCAAGTCACTTCCTTCAGAAACGAAGCAAGTATGCTTCCAAGCCACGGCTTCGGAAAACGAAGAAGAATGGAACAGGCTAACAAGTGTGCCACTCTCTCTAACGGTTTCAACATAAACTGTACCGAAAATAAATACCTCACAATGTCTATCTAATTATAAACTTGCTTTACTTTCACGGAACACATTTTTGGTGATAACAAACAAATGCGCAAAGCATTGTGGGGATTTTAAGGACGCGAAGTCTACCCATGTGCAGCCTCGAAATTTCCCCCAAACCAAGGACGCGGCCTCGGTGGAATTCCAAGTATGCTGGAGATGGGAACAGTCCTTCGGCGGCACTCGATGACGTAGCATCCTTGAAATATTGGCTTGGAAGACAGAATCCTCAAGATTGAGAAATGGCCTCTGTGTGTTCTGTGATTTTGGGTGTGAGATCCTTGTGGCTGCTGACTCTGTTCAGGTGGACAGCAACTGAGGCTGTGAATCATTTGTCAGTGATGAATAAATGCCCACACCGGGTTGTACAGTATTTGGACATTCTGCCTCTGCCTCCTTACTTGGTCGGGCCGCTCAACGGTCAGCTTCACAATAAGTTAAAGCAAAAAACGTGTTTTGTGTCTTGCCAATTTAATTTAAATTTGTCTTATAAAAGATAGTTTAAAAAAGTGTTTTCTTTTTTAATATATGTCACAGCACTCTTGTGTTTTACTAAACTACACTAACTTATCTTCCCAATAGTATAATGAATCGCTAATGGCTGTAATGGAAGTTATTGAACAGGCCTCAGGTTTCCACATTATGAAATAATGAGTGTGGTCACTCACAAAAACATTTCTTTATGCTTAAACCAGGTTGTCACAGGAAGTATTGATTCCTTCATGCCTCATCTTCAGAAATAATTACACAAAACTCGGCTAGGTGCTCAGTAGCGGATATTAAATAAAGCACGAAAATCACTGTAAAATATGACTTTATTGATGCAAATCCAACATAATTAAGATAAAAGCTTTAATATACATACTGTAATATACTGTCTCTCTTTTAGAAATAATGGTTTTGTACTGCAGCACTGCAGATGTATGTTGGAAATAATGAGATGGGCTGTAAGGGAGCTGCATTATGAGCTGAGCTTGGTAAAGTCTTTTGGACTATCTGATGTCAAAAGGAATCATTTCATTTCCTCCATCGAGGCCCTTTAGTGGTCATCAGGGAGCATTAGACATGGCGCTGCAAAAGCCTCTGACTACGGAGCTGCTGCAGCTTTGCTTTTCTGCCCACACCTTAAATCAACTCAGTCGAACTCAGCGTGGCTCTTAAGGTCGTCTTTGCAAATCGATCACAACTATTCAACGCCTCTGTCTGTTTGTGCACGAAGGTTAAGAGAGTTTAATTCATATATATCAGTCAGGGAGCTTGATGGTAATGATATTTGTGTGTGCAGCAGCTCTAAATAAAAGTGTTGTTTTATTAACATCCTACCTTTATAGCAGCAGAGCTTCTTCCAAACTTTTTAAAAACAATTGAATGTAACCCTTGAACCTGATACATGTGAAAAGTACTTTACAACAAATATTCAGCACTAGTGAGATGGTTGTGTTCTATCAGCTGAACCGTACTCGTCTGAACTACAAGTATGTAAAGGATTTGATGCCTGTTCCCATAGTATTTAAAAAAATATCCGTACATAACATAATGCATATATGAAATAATCGTCTCATCTTCTAATCGGAGGAAACACTACAGATGGCGAGATATTTATCAGATCGAGGGGCTGTGATGAATATTTGCGACTCATAAGCTTGATTCAACAGAAGATGAGCTTGTGAAAAATATTTTTTTTAAGTATTTCCTTAACTTGATTTACAGTATTACATTTGAAATACTCTAGAAATGGTGTAATTCTTTTTTATTTAGTTCTCAGTGTCCAGAGGCCTGTACTACGAAGCTGGTTCAACCTAACCTGGATATGTTTGAGTTAGCCGGTTGGCCTAATCCAAAACATACGCGCTCTCGCTAAACGGTACTACGACGCGCGTTATCAACCCGTTATGGATGATCGCTCAAGCCAGCCGTGCCCTATCTAGTTAGGTGCGCGTTCACATGAAAGGGGTGGTATTTGGAGCATTCGACCAATCACAGACATGGAGAAGCGTACTGACAGCGCAGCGTCATACTTCCTGAATGAAAAGTCAACTATAATATTAGACATATGAAGAAGTTAAACTTTAAACATCCATGACTTAAACACTTTATCCAGGATAAAAGCCACATAGTTGCACCTGCAAGGTGAATACAGCTGGTAAAAGAAAAAGTGTTTGAATGCGTACATTAACAGGTTTATGATATCACTGCCCCGCTAAGACACGAGTGGATCTGACTTTAATTACATTTGTCTCGAGTGTTTCGTCAACTTAATGTGTTGCTTAAAATAATACTTCTGCATACAGTATGTGACACTGTGAGTGTTGCACGGCCAGATACGGCTCAGCTGACTCAGATAAGGAAATATATGATACATTATGATGTGATATGCCGCGGACTGTACTTAATGTTACTCTGATCCGGTTACTTATGTTGTGGAAGATATTTAAGTAAGCTTTCTTAACGCTAATGTTATAATAGTCAGATTGCTCTGAAGATGGGAGGTGATATTCTATTAATGTTCACGTTCACACAGTCGGTGATTTTTGCCGGCCGTCTTTCCTGCAACGGCAGCTTTTCTGTATTTCCTTTCTCCTGTAATATGACTTGATCGCTTTTAAACTCCGCACACTGAGCTCTGATTGGTCAGCAGGCAGTGCTTTCACTGAGTTGAGCTCTTAGCCTGCAACCTAACCTGCTCCGGGGGCAGGTTAGCCGCACAGCATAAGTTACCATGGAGATCTAGCCTGCTAAAAAGAGAACCAGCTTCGTAGGACCGGAAACCCAGAGTTTTCCCTGAAGTTAGCCGACTAAGCGAAAATCCTGCTTCGTAGTATACCCCCCTGGTCCAGCCTAATAATCATGTTGTTCTGTTGTTAAAGATAAACAAATGACTTACAGCGTCCCTTTACTGTAAACCCTTTGTCATCTTAATTCACGGTGTTGCGTTACAATTAGATGTGTCACCTCGTCTCCTTGACTGTCAGAGAAAACCCATTTTACATTATTAGTCAAGTCGTCCACAGCTGTTAAGTGTGGAACTATAGCTCAGATAATATTCACTTGTTAATGTGCAGTGATGACAAACTTGTTACTTTGTTTCCCATTACTATTCACTCCACTAAAGTGTGGTGAATAGGAGGCTGATTAAATTGGACAAATGCAGAACAATATGTTGACAGCAGCACCATTCAGACATTGCTCACTCCCCTCCCCTGCTGAGATATCATCACACCGAGGAGACCACTTCTAACTCTACCTTCAGAAACGGTTGGGCAGGTTAAACACACATATTAATTTATTATAAGGACTGTCATTTAATAAATTAATGTTATTTACATTCAAACAACAAGCCACAGTCTAATTAACACTTGATGAAGAAAATGTATATTCATCTTTAAAGACTATATCTGATTGTTCATGTTTTTGTCGAATAACAGGTTTTATCCTTCGCAACTAGCTGCTGTCTTTTATTCTACTATGTCTACCATTTCAGACACCTATGGTTTCTTTCAATTCCTTTAGTATGGAAACAAATCAAATTGATAATAATATTTGCTTTGACCATAATAAATACAGACTTAGGAGCGTATTGATTTTGAACCCTGTGGAATAAAATAGAAACAAGTGGCTTTCAATTTCTCTCATGCTGTGAAAATGGTCAGCTAAAATGTATAATTTACTAAAAATAAACTGTTATTGTTAACATAATGTACCTCCAATTACAGTTATTGCCAATCTTTTATTTATAAGTACTTCATATGCTAATACAGGTGCAGATTTGAGACTGTAAACAATAAAGGCAGAGATTAAGGTGGCAGCTGTCTAGTACAGAAGGAATGGGTCAAAGGCAGTTCAAACGTGCATTCAGTCTCTGTGCATGAACTGTGTGAGAGGGATAAAAAAAGCGTCCCAGCATGTGTAATGTTTCTGCCTTGCATGGTGGCTATTGGCATTGTCTGATCACAGTGGAGCTATGGGGCTCTCATTGCCTGTAGCCCTGCTATAATCCTGCATTTGAAGAGGATCTGTTCGGGGGACTGGAGACAAAGCGTTCTGTAGAGGGTATCAAGTGTCCGCCACCAAAGCCCAGCTCCCTAGGCTGCCCTCCAGGGGGGTTTCCTGTGAGCTGCAGAGAAATCAAGTTGAGGGCAAAGCCTGGTCCGTGGGATTTGAACCTGGCTTCTGTGAAAAAGCTCGGGCATTGGTGGAGACAAGATGATATCACACGCCGCCACTAGTTTGGTCTGTGTTTCACAAGGTCGATACCGTGACTTCTGACGTGGTTTGTTGCATTTTTTTCCCCCAGCAATGCTCCACTGACCTACTTCCTGTTAATCCCTCGATGTGACTTTAATTGACTAGAGGGAGGGGCAGGGAGGAGAGAGGGGTGTGTCTGTGTGTTCTAAGGAGGGGGCAGCATGGGCATGTACAAGGGACAGAGGGGGGTGTTGATTGAAGATAGGGAACACAGGAGCAACCAAGAGAAAGGGAGATTTGAGAGCTTGAGTGATTTCCTGCTGCCACCGCTGTGTTCAGGCCACACATTAATTTGATTCTGTTATGTAACTGCAATCATCATCCTCTATAATCACATCAGTGGCTTTGTGAGAAACCCAACATAGAGGGATTGTCGGCTGTACAGGAGGCGGGGCAAACTTAAGGGTCTATTGCTGAGGGCCAGAGAGAGTAAAGGGACTGGGGCACCGCAGCAAGAGTCTGAAAAAGACATGTCACAAATGAAAGGGGGAACTAACTTGACTACACAAAAACAGAATGGGGTGCTATTTACATTTCATTTAAGGGGTTTTGTTAGTCAAACATGTTGCATTCTGAATCGTGTTTGGGGACGGTAACTTAATCCTGAGTAATGCTGTACATTGAGCTGCTAAAAGGAAGTCCATATAGTATTACAGAGGGCTTTTTCAGAGAGTTTCGGAACAGATTTGGGAAATACACGTTCTTGCCAAGAGTTAGGTTGGAGGATCAATATAACCATCTGTACTCTAAATACGAGGCCAGTAGCATGTTAGCTTTATTTATTTATATTTATTTTAATACACATTTACATCAACAAGTCACAGCTATTTTCTGGTCAAATGTTTTCAAAAAGAAAATGCATTACAACATTGACATAAAAACTGAAAATTCTACACTTAGTACATTTACGTAAGATTACTACCTTAAATGAAACATGTGAAATATCTTTACAGTCTCCACTAATGCAGGTATTTTCTATTAACATCTGTCCGTTAGCCAAAGTCAGTGCATGAAAATAACTTGCATGAGAGATTTCCCAGGCATTTTTTAATAAAGAATTTGTTGAAATAATTGTCATGCTAAAGATATTGTTGCCATAGTGAAAATATCGACAGGTTGAAAATATCGACAGGTTGTTCATGAAGTGAGCTCCAGTGTTGCTGTAAAGAACAGGAAGCACTGAGCCATGACTTTGATTTATCAAAAATATATTTCTTGGCGAGCTTTAGATGGGCTCATGATAGAACGATGTTTCTTCATTTTCCGAAGTGGACAGACGCCATCAAACACGACGTTGTGTCAGTGAAAGGAGCGTGATGCACATTGTCTTTCAGCAGGGTTAACCGTGACTCTTGGGCCCCAAGTTGTTCCAGATGGGTCAAAGGTTAACTGATTTGGTGAGGGTTGTCTCCGGGGGTCTGATTGGGAAGCTGACGGCCCTGTGAGTGTCCTCTGTAAAGTGCAGTCCTGTGTCACATACTGACACACTCTTGTTTGCCTTGAGTACCATTGGGTCCTCGTCTGTGAAAAAAACAAACCTGACTGTCTGAAAAAACTCTCCCCATGTCTAGTCCTTTGTTCTCCACCTGAGCTGGATAAATTCAGTCACGGTGAAAACACAAGCGGGATGCAGCATCAACAGAGGTGTCTTGCTTCCTGTATCTATTGATTCTTTGTGATTGTAGCCTGTTTTTTTATTTAGCCACCGAATCACACCGGAACCTAGGTGACAGCCTTCATCTCGGCTCAGGATTCACACGACCATGCTTTGTACCTTGTTCGTACACAGTTATGTGACAAATGCACATGGTCCGCAATGGCTTTTGCTTTGCATCACCACTGCCTGTGTATGTGTGTGTCATGTGTTTGTTGTTGTGGAGGGGTAGGAGGCTTGCGGTGAGCCTTCTCCCCTCCAGCTGAAACCTGTCAGTCCCCCAGGGGAGCGGGGCCCAGGTTTACAGGACAGCTGAGGCAGCCCTGACAGCCCGGCTCATCTCGTTTGGAGCAAGGCATGCCGCTCTGCCGCTTGCTGCCTGGACAGGATTTGTTCCCTTCCTGCCACTTTACATCCACAAGCTCTACATTTAATTAGAATCACTTGTCATGTCTCGTATATCACCTGGGCCTCGTGGTGTCAGCTGTCAGCCAAAGAAATGCGATAGTTATTCATTGCTCTGCGGAAGTGTAACAGCAAGGTCACAGGACAGAATGCACCTTGAGCTAACTGTACTTAATGTTCATGTGTGGCTGCACAGCGTGTGAGGTGTACAACACATCACATTTCTCAAATACTGATTTTGTTTTTGCAACATCCACACTATTAGATTAATTATTAGGTTGCAGTGAGCCACATCCCAAACTGATGCGGGTCCAGCTCAAGTGCAATGCTAATGGTAGTCGATGGGTGGGCACTCCGGGGTTGAGTGGACTTTTAGAGGCTATTAGTGGGTATTGGCTTTTGTTGCAGCTTGGACTATCTGAGATTATTTTCTGTAGAGCTGGATGAAGCCCAAAAAGTACACAGAGGTAACCAGGCAACTAAATGGCTCTATGGGGCATGCAAGCATTGTTTAAATGAGACCCTGTGCCAAGATAATGCATACAGGATGGATGTAAAAACCTGTGACCTGTGCTCACATCTGTGTGGGGTCTGCATTTTTAACTGCTCACCAGAGATCCCTTCTCATTGGACATTCCCCTCTGTCTGGTGTCGGTTCAGGCAGTATGTTTTTGCTTTGATAATGTTGTCCCTGTCACTTTAAATGGCTGTGTGTTTCCCCCCCCCAGTCCCTCTCTCGTTCTCTGTCTTCCTCTCTGTCTGTCTGTCTCACTCTCTCCCCCTGCTTTAACAGCCTGGTTATATAACTCCCTTTTCTCTCAGACATCCCAGAGCTCTTGCAGTCAGCTGACAGCACCCAAATGTCTGCTGGTAAACACACTGCTTTCTGTCTTTTCTCTCTCCTGATTTTTTCCCCCTTCCTCTTTTCCCCTCCTACTCCTTACTCCTCGGCGATTAGGGATTGATTCTCTCCTCTGTCCCTCTGCCTCCTCTTCCATTGGTCGAGCTCCATATCCCCAGGCCAGTTTCCACATATTAGCACCCGAGGCCAGGGGAGGCGGGCAGATACGCATTGCCTGCCATGGCCCATGGATCCTGCAAGCCAGTGAAAAATGAGCTTTGGAGAGGCAATAAATTGCATCCAATTTAGAGATGAAGGCAGAAATAAATTTCTTTTTTCTGAAGTCTGAAGAAAGGGGGAAAAAAGCCCCCAGATAATTTCAGCTCCATCTTTTTTATGTGAAAATGTATTTTGAAATATCTTTTTTGTGTTGTTTGAATTCATCAAATAATGATACGTCTGCACTTTAGATTGCCTTTTTGTGTTTTAGCAGGTTAGGAATATAATCATTCTTGTCTTCGCTGACGTGTTTTGCATCTCACTTGAAATGCGCGTGAGTCAGAGGAGACATTTTGAAAAGATACATTTATCAGACATGATTTCGAAAACCGACACACACACACACACTAACATACTCCCTCCCCGTTTCTCATCATTGCATTATCCTAAATGAACCGTCCAAGAGGCTTAGGCTCTTTCAGCTCAGTGCTGCAGAAGTCTGTTGGAATGAGAGTGTGTGAGGTAGTTTCAGAAATGATGAAAGGAAGGTCTAGTAATGACCACATCTATATTCTACCTCTCCTGTACACCATCTCCTGTACACCGCCTGCTCCTCAAATGTTTTGCGAAACCTCCATTGCTCCTTCATGGTACCTCCTTAAATTGCTCCTGAGGTAATGAAGAACTTAACACAAACACTTCAGTCTGTAAAGCTTGCATCAACAGTATAAGCCAATGGACAGCCTATCACGTATTTTCCCTCTGGTGATGTGCAAGCCTCCTATTAGTCTCTGAAGCCCAAACTCCAGGCTGAGATGTTTTCCCTTTGTGTGTTGTGTTGTGTGCCAGTGCTTTCCTGTGTATTACCCGGCCTGCCAAAAACACAGTGGAAGAGACATGGGGGGGATACACTCTGGAGAATTGCATCCCATTCTGTTTTCCTTTTCTCAGTTTTTTTTTCTTCCAAGAGATGTTTCTTCTCAGTTAAAAGGCTATGTTTCTCAACACCATTTCAATGTGCTGACACCCCAACTGTGAGGTGTTGAAATTGGCGGAAAAAAAACATTGTCAGCGCTCGGTGTTGCGGTGCCAGCGAACTCCAAAAGTACAACATGAAAAGGGTGATTTTGTGTATGTTGGAGTGTATTTACCGACAACATCGCCATGCTGTTACTCATCACGTACTTCACCCTAGGAGATGAATAGTGTGCAAATGGGCAAACATTCTTTGTTTGCTGTTCACTCTTGACAGTATGTACTTTGGATCACATAGTAATGTTTTGTTTTGCAGACAAATACATTTACAGTGCTAAGCTTTAGATTGTTTGTCCTCTGTGTTAGTTATATTGTGTTCCCACTTTCTGGGATCTTTAATAGAAAAGTAAGACCTGCTACATAAATATAAGGAAAATATAAGGAAATGCAAAATCCCCATAGCAAACAGCTTTCTCTGAAGTATACGCATCATGTCTTTTAAGTTGCATTATGTCAACAGTTTTGCTGTCTTGTGGCTGATGCTGCAATGTACCACAAGCCTGTGCTGTTCATCTAAGCAGGCAGTTAGCTAAGCTCAGCTGATTAATAAATAACCATGCCAAGGTCTTGGATCAGTGCACCTCTAATGTGCTCAGACTCACTGCCTTGTTCCTGTTGCGTCTATATTCTGCTTGGCTTCGTAAATGCAAAGGAGGGGTGGGGTCTTTTTGCTGTCTATCAGCATGTCGTAGGGGGCGTCTCAGCATGTAGTCATCAAAGCCCGCTGTGGCATGAGCTCCCCTCATCCTGCCGTGTTTGTCTCTCTACATGGCCAAACGCAATTGGACGTGAGCTCCCCGTAGCTACCCCCCCCCCACACTCTTCGACCCAACCCCCCCTGCTGTCCTCCCCTCCCTTCGCTCGTGTAAATTATGTAAGTGCAGGGGGAGCAGCGGTGATAAGGCATACAGTAGTGGCATTTCACTTACCAGGGTTGTGAGCTGCACATGTGAGCCCACCAGCTCGCTGCCTGCCCCATAGCACGGTCTGCCCGTCGCTGCAGCTACATGCACACCAAATGCATTTTTAACCGGGGGTTTCCAGAGCAGGCTGGCTAGACATGGTGCAGAAGACATGGGGTTAGTGGGTTCACCTCAATGACTGTTCTCCAGTTA
Organism: Notothenia coriiceps; assembly: GCF_000735185.1. Taxonomy (NCBI): domain Eukaryota; kingdom Metazoa; phylum Chordata; class Actinopteri; order Perciformes; family Nototheniidae; genus Notothenia; species Notothenia coriiceps. The sequence continues at coordinate 275,953 of NW_011352460.1, forward strand.
GGGGCTGACATCTTTAAATGTGCTGTCTGTGTATTGTGTAGCCATGCAGGGAAATTCTCCCTCTCTCCCCACAGCTCAGACTGGGCTCTGGCTCTGCGTTCAGCCCCTCTCATAAAATAACAATGGAGTAGCACTTTAAAACGCAGACCTCACAGAAGATGAGCAGTCGGCTCCTACTAGCAAGACAGATGGACTTTTATACTAAGGCTTTCCACTGCCTTTTTGAATGTGTTATGGATTATTTGATATATAATTGAAACATTTTATTATCCTACAACAGATTAAGTGTATCAAGGAGCCAAAACCATAGTATTAAATATCCACTCTTACAGTTCTTGATTATGTCCTCTAAATATCCTTCTTGTTCTTCAAAGCTGGTCTTTTGGGCAAATAACTTACCGTATGTAACTGTGCTGAGCACACACAGACACTCCATCTCTGTCTGTAGTTGTCTCTTTCATCCACACACACACACACACACACACACACACACACACACACACACACACACACACACACACACACACACACACACACCATACATATACAGGAGCTTAGCCAAAGACACACAAATGAAACTCAAACTTTGCAATAGGGATCATGATTCCATTCCAATCGGTTGTTTGATTATTTGAATGAAAAATTCCGGTGATCACTTTATTATTAATGAATGATAATATACATTACCTGGCTTCAGATTGGATATAGTCTGTCGGTCAAACAATATAAGAAATTTTAAAGACGTCATCTTGGACATTTTTCTTTAAAATTAGAAAGAAAATTAATTAATTGAAAAACTACAACATGAAGTCAATTATTGGTTTCAGTCCTACAAATCAGAACATACATATTTATGTACCCCCTATCTCATCATCAACTTTCTTTAAACCCTGTCCTTACAGTCAGCTTTATAACATTTAGCTCATCTTATCTTCCTCTCTGTTGGCGAGACCTCTTACTGTGTTTTTACACAACAGGATTCTCTCACTGTTTGGATACAGTTAATACGAAACCACAGGTCCTCTTCCCTCTGTAGTCTGACCTAAAGTACTATTGAGCTTGACTTAGCTGTCTAATGGCCAGTCTTAACTGTTGCTCTGTTGTTGCTCTGTAGATGAGTAGGGGGTAACTGACATCCCTGTGTTTCTGATCATCCACCTGCTCTGTGAATTGCTATAAGTAAGTGTGTCCCATCTGCCAGTCAGAAATCAATAGGCGCTCTTCACGCCAGGCTGAGTTCGTCTGCGTTCTGAGGAATAATTAAAGAGCTAGGTAGCTTCACACAACCATGGTGACTAATGCTGTTTAAGGAATGCCTCTCTTACATAAATCAATACTTCTTATTCCTCTCTCCTCCTTTCCCTCTTTCTCACACTCCCTCGCTCCTTCTCCTCCCCATGCACTTTCTGTGTGTGTGTGTGTGTGTGTGTGTGTGTGTGTGTGTGTGTGTGTGTGTGTGTGTGTGTCTTTATTACAGCAGTCAAAGTTCTCTTTTGTGCTTGTAGGTCAGTGTGTCACTGTGCCATGGCCATGATGCTTACACGTTTTGACAACCTCTGAGTGGAGAGAAAAAATGTAATTCTCCTCCCTCCAAAAGCAAGACACATGCAATAGATTCAATTGTGAAACATGGACATGGTAACTGTGTGTCTCCTCTCATTAACCCCGTACACAGGGGTCAAAACCAGGAACAAAAGAGCATGCATGTGTTTAGGCTGCTTGTTCAAGTCTCTGCTGCCCAACAACAGAGGCAGAATACATGTGTGTGAAATAATGCATAGTTATGAGTGAGCGCCATGCACACCTTTCCACCATATTAGGTTTTCATAATTGAATAAAACATGGAAGTGCTCTGAACATACCCCTCAGAAGGAAATGGCAGTCAGTAAAGCATAGAAGCCAACTCAATAAAGAACTGCAAATGAATAAGTGATGAGAAGCAAACGAAGTGTGGTATATGAGAACCAGGGAGTGATTTACTCTAAAACAATATTTGAAACCGCAGGTTGAATGAAGGGCAGTAATTACCTTGTGAAAGGAGGATAGTTGTGAAGTGGTTGCACCTCAGATGAATGGTTGTTGTGCTTGAGTCAGTCCTGTTATTTTTTTAACCGCCCGTTTTGACTGAATATCAAATCAAATGCAAACATGACCAGAGTAACATCTTTGTCAACCATATGTTCAGTTACACACACACACGCACACGCACACGCACACACACACACACATAGAAAGAGAGAGGGAGACCGGGAAAGCTGGGAGAGGAGGTACACTGTGAAATATCCTGAAGGTCCTTGGCAGCATTAGAGAAAGGCCTGGGAGGTTAGGAAACATCAAATCAATGCATTGTAATGTGAATTGACTGCTGACTTTGATCATCTGCCTTGGGAGTGCTTTAGCATTGAGTGCTGTCACACTGACTGGGTTAAGCAAATATGGCATGGGCTGCTATGTAGAGAGATGGGGAGAAAGAGACAGGTTAGAATGGGAGTGAGAAAAAAGGGATATTTGATGCCTGGCTATCATCAGAGAGTAATGGGCACATTAAAATTCAATGTCGGCTTGGTAAATGGCATACTGTAGATGTTATGCATAGTTAAATTGATTCATAATTGTAGATGGTGAATATATATATAAATGAAATGGGAAGGTGTTTCTTATCAAATACTCACACATTTACTACTGTCTGTTAGTGCTGTGTATTTCTTTCTTTCCACAGTGGTTAAAAAAAAAAGATTTTAAGCCCAGACCCGACCGTATTTCTGTGCAGACAGCTGACACCCTCTTCTCAGCTCCCGCCAAAATGATGGGTCAGCCCTGCTTAGTGTCAGAAGCTGCTGATATCCTAGCTCTGAAAGTGGAAATGCTCTTAAGCCTTTCTCCAATAATGGAGTGGCCAGTCTAATCTTGCCCTCTCTGAGTGAGAGCAGGTAAGGCAGCCAGTTTGTACCACAACACTCTGACCCGTGCTGTGGCACTACACTGCCCAGATTACAGTGCAGTGCAAGAGTGGCATCCTCGATCTTTTCCCCCTATCAGCTGCACCATGCCGTATCCTCAGGAGGGTGTCCCTCTTACATAAGGCACACAGTGGGAGGACTTTGTTTTGGATGTAGAAGCCTTGTTGTTAATGCTCTAGCTGTTATATATTTCTGATTAAAATATGCAAATGTAATTCACGGAAAACAGTTGAAATTGTTTTCTCATCTGTAGGGTCGCTATACTATATGTTTGTGTTCTTTGTTAAAAAATAAATAAAAATACATATAGGCAAACTGATGGAGATGGACAGAGATAGCTTAGCTTGAGTATTTGGCACAAAAAAACAGTACAGTTATGTCACGGTGACAAAGAAAATATGTGGGCGGGTAGACGCCGTACAGGAAGAGAGAGATTCCTTGACTCAAGCTGCAAAGAGCCACCCAAAACCTCTTGTCACTGTATGAAAAGAATAGCAAGACGACCCGTAGGTATTGGGCTGCTAGGTGCATCTCCTAACAAGCTGACTGTTCAAAGGCTTTTTAGTGCTCTAGAGAACATGAAAGGCATGTTTAAAAATTTAAAAGCCCGATCTGTTCCAGTGCTATGGAGCGGCAGAGGGAAGCAGATTTTTACGTCGCCATAATTCCCTAGTTGCTTGCTTTGTAAATTAATTAAGATGTTTATGACAGCTGCTTGCACCTAATGGAATGTTTATAGACTATGCTATTAATTATTACTGCCGGCCACGGCTGCAAGCTTTCATACTGCTGAGGATGTATGGCTGCGGCTGCATTATAGTCGCTCACAGCCTAAACCTCAGACCCCTCTTGACTCATTGCATTGAGTGTCAGTGGGCTGTCTGTGCATATGTTGTGGATGTCTGTAATGCGTATCGGGCCATTTGTTTATACTGTATGCTCTTCTTACTACAGTATGCGTCTGGCCGTTTATATCGCAATGTTGAAAGTTGCATGAAGGATATTATAACGTAGATTCTTTTTTTTAAAGATTTGGCAGTATGACACAAAGCCTTCCTGAAAACCCCAGGGAAGGTGCCTTTGTTTTAGCCAGCATTGGGATTGTTGTTGATGATTGGATGTTTCCCTCGTGTAAAACTCCTGCCCTCTGTCTCTTTCTGTAACCTGGCTGCAGGATGTTGTCTGCTGTGCCTCCTGGAACAATGCCCTGTTTTATTGTGTAACATTAGGAGGGTATATTACCGTGGTCATCTTCCTACTTAAAAAACACACAGGCCCTTCCTGTTACCTTGTCCAGTTGTTATAATAGGGTAAGGTGTACCATGAACTGTGACTGACCTCATGTGCCTGGAGGAAGTTTACTGGCTTGTTAACTTGGTGGAGGATTGTTATTCTTTCAGAAAGAAAGCATAAACATCTCTACCGCAATGACTATGAGTGTGCAAATGCTTGTATTGCTAATTATAGTTCCTTTTACATGTGACTTCACCCCAAATTCTTCTTCTGACAACGATATAAGAATAACGACATCAGGAAGCTTTGTAGCTACAACCTACAAGATACAGTAGGCTGTTTGTAGATGCAGTATAAATGTATGCATTTTAAACTCACTGTATGAGGCTTATCGATTCTGATTGTGGGTGGTGATGTGGTCAAGACATGAGAGGTGGGAAGATACTAAGTGCATTTTATTGAAGTACTGTATTTAATCATCATTCTGAGGGGCTTGGGTTGAATATTTGATTCATAAGTCAACATATACTACTCCACTACATTTCAGAATAAAATCTTACAAATATATCTAATAAAACGACCCAAAGGTATTAACGGTATATATACCCTTTGTTCATATATTTAAAAAAATAAAAGCTTTCTCGTGTTGATGGGGGAAAACAATCTTTATCAAACTGAGCCTCCACCCAGGATTCTTTGTGACATCCAGCTACCCAAGAGTCAATGGGGCGAATGAATAACATAACACAGCTCCCTCTTTTGATTACACCATGTGAGGTAGGTTTGTATCCCTCTATCCCCGCAGAAGTGAGGCATCATGTCTTCGCTCTGAAGAGCTTTATCCTGTGTTATCCTCCGATTACATTTACATAGAGAATGCAGCGGGGAGGGAGAAGGCAACAAACTGAATCACACTCCACCTGCACCACAAGACGCGATGTGTGATATATGTATTCAGTCTTTCATCAACCTCTTTATCTGCTACGCATGGGTTATCCTCGTGTGTAAAGTCCTCTGTTGTGTTAGCTTTGAACAGGAAAGGAAACTGTGATCTGTGTTCTATTAATCATAGTCCAGCTCTGTGGCTGTCCCGTTATCACACATGTGTGTAATTACAGGATATTTGTGCTTTAAGCATGGCTCTGTTGCCTGGCAAATGGAAGAGTGGCTCTACTGATGAACTCCCTGCTAATAGGACTACCTTTGATCTGCATGGAGCATGGAGGGCTTATAGAACTCGCAGGTTTTAATTATGAAATACATGAAAAATAGATGCTGCACTAAGTGCCGACCATGACTGCAGTGAATCACAGTAGCAGCGCGCTCGCTAGTTTGCCTCTGCTCTTCCTTTCTTTCTGGCTTCCAGTGCTCACAAAAAAACTATTTCGCTTTCCCTCATTTCGTTAATGTGGAGAAGCCAAAGAGGCGAGTCTGTGATATTAATTAGTGGATTGACAGACATGTAATTTATCTCATAGGAAGTTTTCATTACATGGGAGGCTTCAGAGGGGCAGTTTGGCTTATTGGCAAGTGCTAAGACCAGACCTAATGGGGCTGCAGTTCCCTCCCTTTTGAGCAATTACAGCCAAGTCCTTATCAGCAGAGCCACGAGTCCACTGTTGTGGGACCTTGACTTCCAACACACTCACACAGAGTGATCCTTCCCCATAGACCCTTGTTCATTAGACGAGTGTCTGCTGTACTGTACTTTACCGGATGAGAATTGAGACCGAATGAGTGAGGGTAATGAAAGGTTTGCAATATATTTCTGAGTCAGCCTTTATAGAGCTGATATTAGCTGACATTAGTTTGTCATCAAAGCTCTAGTCCCAGTTGATTATACAAGCGGGAGTGTGTGTTCAGTGTGTTTACAGACCTGGACAGCTTCGGTAACAGATTGTCACTTACTGTCAGATCACATATCAGATCACATGTCAACTCACCTGTTCTAATCCCATTTTTTATAGCTGCTATTCTTGAGATTATTTTAAATGCACAACAAGCTTGTACAGGGGAGTCAAATAAACACTCTATCTGTTAACATTAACCTTTTAGCAAAAGCTGCCTGCTGCTGTGGTTTCCTGAAGTAGATGGCCTGTGACTTACAGTATGGAAACACAAAATAGACAAACAATAACAATCACATTTAATCCAACTGTAGAATGAGATCCTCTTTATCTAAATGCAGTGTGCTGCGTCTTGTGAGTGTTTAAGCAATTCTGAACAAGTGAGCCCTAAGGGGCACATCTCTATTGGTCGACTGAAATACTCTTACAAGTTATTGTGCATAAATGGAGTGTGTGCCTCAGGAGCTGTAGGTAATTGTATTCCCCTTCAGATTTACCTGTGCAGGGCTAAAGTAATCTAGTTTAATGTAAGTAGAAATATACAAGAGTTGTCCCTGGGGAAAGCTTCTGTTGGAGAGGCTGAGAAACCTCTAACCTCTGTTTTGAAATGGTTGCAATTATGTTGTATTTTTCTTTGTACATTGTGTAAATAATAAAATACTGTAAAACCTAAATTATAGTTTTATCTAATAATTACACAGCTTGAAAAAAGCTTCCCTCTGAAAACGTCTCCATTTGACATCTGTAGTTAAAGCCTTTATATAAAAGTGTGTAAACACACCCAGTGGTGGCCTATTCAGACTGCTGTAAAGTAAGCCAGGGTGGTCTGCTCAATGTGGTGTACCTTTATTTATGGTGCGGGCTGAAAGGCTATTGGGTTTCATGTGTGGTTGAGGCAGGATCACTGGGAGATTACCGCTGGGCTGGGAACCGCCAGCGCAGAGCGTACACAGAGGCCTGCCTGTGCCCCTGGCCTCACTTTGACCAACGCTCTGGGCCTTCCTGCATCCGTCAGGCCCCCTGGGACCTGCCTGCACTCAGAGGAGAATTACTGTATAGTGCAGCTATCGTCAGGATCAGAGTGAACAACATCAGAGCAGCAGAAAGTGCTGCATTTTGGCTTTTCACCTGTAGTACTGTACAGATTCGCACAACATAAAACTGAATGGCATGCCTCTGAGGTTTCGGATTGAGCGTCTCCTTTTTTAGTTTGTAAATGTTCCAGTTTGTTTTCCTTCGCCATAGCCAACCTTCACTGGTCCTCTGAGCATGTTGCAGATGCATACTGGGTGTAGAGAGCGTAATGATAAATATTAGACCGACACTGATGTGAACCATCCTCTTTAGACTAGTAACTATTGGCACAATGTTAAAGCCTTGGACATTGAGTTGTTTTTGGATCGTCTCATTTTCAAAGCTCTCAGCTAGTGAACCTGTGCAGCAATGTCTTACCAATAACAATAGCACTTATCGCAGTGTTCCCTGCGGTACAATTAAAATTCCGTCAGAGTCTTCAATCTGCCTCCTAGCCATGCCTGCTGTTTCTCGGCCCTCCTGGGCCACGTCAATTCCTCTGCTGCAATGTATAATTCACGAGCCACCAAACAGCACTGAGGACTCACCTGGAGACTAACAGGCCCAGCAATGCAGAACTGCACAGGGGGAGACATTGTACATGAGACCTGGGAGACATGTGTAGGGGGCGAGGTGCGTGTGACATGGTACCTCAAGTCGGCCCAGGCTTCTATGATCTCAGGGTCACCCTGATAACATCGTCCTCCGTTGGGATCTTTAGACTTCTTGTCTTCCTCAGTGAGACATCTATGCTTTTTTTTCTGCCCTTTCTCCTTTCGTCTTCTGAAAGACAATTGTGGTGTCCTCTAAAACTAAATTGGATGTATATCTTCTATTTGCAGACAATTCCATAGTGATGCATTGGAGTAACCTGTGGAGTCTCTGAGTGGTTGCTTTTAGTTAAAACCAATTAGAAATGACCAGAAATAACAGCGCCTGGAGACAGAGAAGTCATTTTTCTCTTGAGCCTCCCCAGAGAGTTGGCCTCTCCATGGATTAAGTGTTTTAGTATATTAGGGGGCAGCTGATTAGAATCATTGTGCTTTTTTAATCATTACATTTTTTGCATTTATGGTTTATAGCAGTAAAATAACTAATAAGGCTAAGTGTGTCACTGCAAAAAGGAGGATTGTTTAAATGACTTTGTGTATGAAACTTGGCCTTCCCAATGACAGTTAAAGTTAGAACAGCACAGAGGTCTTAGAATCAGCCCATCCATCTTGTTGTATGACTTTTGATAAGATGAGTTACATTATGGTAAGAGTAACTTTGGATCTTATCCTTGTACTTATGCTGCACTTTACGCTGTTCAACCTATACTACATTATTTTATTAAATATATATTAAATACATGTAAACATGCCAAAACAGACTACCTAAACAAGTCATCTAATGAATATTCTAGTTTATTTCAAGCCTGAATTGGTCCTAAATTAAATTTGTACAGCACCAATAATAACAGCAAAACATATTTTCTGAGGCTTACTGTATGGTGGCTGCGAAGAGAAACACATTCATTGCTTCTAATTATTTTCTCTCAGGAATGTAGCAGCAATTTGTCAGTCGGGCAGGGAGCAGCACTTACAAGATGGACTACTGAACGTGGCTAAATCTATCATTCCTAAGATGACCATGGCTTAGGCATCATCATTAACCAGCAACCTCAGGAGTAGCCTAAAATTAACATTCCCATACAACTACCATCATTAAGACAGGACAATAACCAAACCTCCTCCTTATAACTTTTTTTGTACAGCTCTTATTAACTGTAGGGACTGTGTACTGTTGGTATTCTCCGAGGCCTTCGGTATTGACCTGTAGGTGTCTATCCCGTCCCTCACTGGGCCCTCGCCGGCTCTTCCTGCATCTGGGCCGTTGCGCTGGCTGTGTCCTTGTGTGCGTCGGGTGTGCATCAGTGGCATGTGGAGCAGGCGGCCGGAAGCGAGCCTCCCTGTCTCCCCAGACTGAACAGTGAATGAGGATAAGTGAGGAGCGCCAGTCAATGAATCAAGCAGCAGGAAGGGAGCAGCCAGGGGGGGAGTGTGACGTCCCCACGGGAGAGGCCTCGCATTAGGAACTTCCTCGTCTGTGTGTTTCTGGCACAGGTTAAATGGATCGCTCCCATTAGCGCGCTGAGAGGACAGCTCCATTATATGAAGGAGACTGTAACTTTGAATGTCACGGTGCAACAACCCCAGAGCACGCCTCGTCTCCCAGGGAGGCAGGGTGACAATAACCATCCATGATAATCATTCCCTGTCAGGCTTTAAGGAACCTGAAATTATGACGTACAGCCTGCCATGTGCCTCAGACTTCATTACAGCGCTGTCACTTTGAGACGCCGGCGATGGCACGGCGCTCTACAGCCGGTTGCAGCACTGTGGCTGCCAAAACCCAGACTCACTCTCCTCCTGTCTAAGTGGCATGTTTACAGGATGTGTGCCCCCCTGCAGATAGATGTGGTGGAGGTCACCTGCACAGTTCCTCTCTTCCTCCATAGCATAGGCGATGTCTCATGAGAATATATGCTGAATTGTTTACCAATGCTAGAGAAAATACGACTGATCAAAGGCCAAACAGTGACAACTTTCCCTCCTTCCATTGTGACAAATGGTAATGTGGAAATTAGAATTCAGCTGCTCGTGCAGACAACAGGTTTGCCTTTTAACTTCAATATCTTTAGTACCTGTAGAAATAATCTCCTCAAAGCACATTGCTGTTTATTTACGTTGATACTTAAGTTGAAAGCATGTTTACAGCAGCCTGTTAATCAGCCAAGGAGAGATTCACCTCCACAGTGACCTCTGAACCTGCCATCCAGTGGAGAAGACATGAGCTGGCAGGCATTGCCAATGTCAGCGCCCAGAGCAAACTCCTTCTTCCTCACCGCCTGACTCACTCATTGGCTTTGTGGCCCCTTCTCCTTGCCACCTCCAATCACAGTGCTCTGAATGACACACAGAGGAGGAAGTGGGCCCACTAACCGCCCCTCCTGTTCCTACAACCTGCATAGCAACAGGCCAAATGTGCCTTTGCTGTAAAAGGATAGAATTGAGGGTTTCTCTGCACCTTACAACAAATGTATGAAAGGAATTGTTTTCATATAATTAGGTGTTCATGATGCTGCGTGTGGGAGACAAACTGCATTTGTCAGGGCTCCTTATTAGACAGACACACACACTCTAACACACACACACTCACACAACATGCTTTGGCTGTGTTGGCTGAGTTTCTTTTGGAAGTTTGTGATTTATAGTATGTCTTTCTGTGAATCTGTTTCTTTATTGACTTATTAAAAAACCTTCTAAAAGTATGCTGCAGAGTTTCTGACCAGTAGGAGCAAAGTAGATAAATCATTTGTTTTTCTAGCACAGGCATGAGGACACACTTGCACACCACAAGCATGGTGTTGATGTGGTACACATTTCTGCTGACTGAAGAGGGTATTGCATTTTTGCAATAACACGCCACAACAGTTAGCATGGCGGAAAAATAAGAGAGGCAAAATGTAATGCTGGAAGATTAAAACAAAGCAGGTTTCAAATGGTTTTTCTTCGAATTTGTATTTGGTGGAACATACTGTAGGGCCTTAAGATACACACAATCCTTTGTGTAAAGAAAAGTCCAAAGATCAGTAAACAAAACTGTTTGTTTGCACAAATAATTCCCCAGGGTTGTTTAACAGTAAATATTCCTCCTGAAATAGTTTTGACCTCATGTAGCTTTTAGATATAGCATTTTAACTATTGTGCGGTAAATTTAAGTTAACTAAGTATCAGAATTACACTTTAATTAAAATGTCTAGTGGGCCTCATTGTATCTAAAAGGATATATAATGATTATTATGGTTGTTTATCTACTGCATCTTTAAAGTAGCTTTGAAGATCTGAGGTTTTCATGACAATTCACAGTGCCAGATAAATGTAGACTTTATCAGTTCCCCAGCCTGTGACAGCAGACAGCTCCTGAGTATCTTCAGTGTGGTCTCTGTGGCTGGCATTGGGCGAAAGCGCACATTTATTGTAAACACTCTCTCTCTCACGCAGACCTGTGTCTTTCACTTCCTTTGTTAAAAACATTTTGCAAAGCAAATGGTGGTTTACAACTTCAAGATCTATGGTCGCACTAAAGACACTCAGGCAATTTTTTTCTGTTATATGTCACATTTTATATGAAATAAATTGCCTATTATTAAATAATAACTGATTGTTCCAGGCTCCCCTAAAATAGTCTGTGAATGTCTGCATTTTGTGTCTGTAGCAATGCTTGACAAACAGCCAGGAAAAAGCTGCTTATTTGCTATTTCCTTTGAATACAGTTTCCACTAAGCACACCAGCTATGTTCCTTACATGGTCTAAGAGGTTGTCTCACCCATCAAAACAAAGAGCCAGTTAACTGCTTAATATAAGCTTTTACAGTTGCCTTGCTTGCAGCACCTTGAGACCACGGCTCTTTAATGGACCATCAGCCCTTGCTGGCATCCATGTCATTTGATTGAATTGTAAAATTAAGACTGGATTACTGTTTATTTTCTCCTTGCGTAATGTCACAGTTGGACAGAACAGAAGCTTTTGGCCCTGAGCACTGGAACAATGCTAGAGCTGTATCACAGACTGCTGGCCCCTAGGTGACTGTTTCCCTCTTTCTGCTCCATGGAGTTGATATTAGTTATGTGTTTCTGAGTGTATGTCTATAGGAGGCTGAAGGGCTTATTTGTTTTCCCCCTCGTTGCTCTTTGACTCGTTTCCCCTCAAACGTGTCTGAAACATTGTTATCTCCGGCCAGACGCCTTTTTTACAGAGAGTTATTGAATCATGTCAACTCGCCGTCCCCCGAGTTTCAAATGCAAGCTGTAGAAAAATTAGCCATTGCTTCCGCATGACAAGTGGGATCTATTAGTGTGCTATCGCCCTGCAAAGCATGAGCATCCGATGGGCCGCTGGGGACCACGGCTGGCTGTGCGCTCGTCCGCGTCAGGCTCCTGGGGCATTAGACCAATGTTGCAGACAGGAGAAACAGCCGGAGCCATAGCAAGAACCAAAGTGGCTCACTCGATGAGTTGACACCCGAAGGGGCGAGGAAAGGCAGCATGAGCAGTGGCAGCCCCGCTCCACCTCAGCATCCGCCAGGTCTGACTCACAGCGCTCAGGCTGGCAACTTGTTTGATAAGCAGTTTGCAAAAACACACAACACTGCTTGTTTCTTATCTATGGTTTATCAAATATTTTCTACATCTACTGGTTTATATTGTCTCTCAGCTTGAGGTTTATATTAAACTGGTGAGTTTAATTGTAGGAAGACTAAAGATGATTATGATTTAGATCCCTCATCATACGCCTCAGTGCTGATTTAATTGCCGTGCCGCTTGCTAATATGTTTGACCTTACTCTTATATGCAGTATAATTCTACATATATGGAAGGTTGTCTCATTGATTACAATAATTACCGTCCAAATTCAAAACTACCTGCTTGGCTAAATGATTGGACTCTTTAATGGACTCCAGCACAGGCTTGTCTGGAAGTAATATTAGCCTTTAATGGCTGAATTTAGAAAATGACATGACCCTGTTGCCTCGTGACATTATCATTGCTCTGCTTTTTATTACTTATTAAAGCTTTCGAGATCATGAACGTTGCGATTATCTTGAAAAGGATAACTAGTCTATGATTTTCTGTCTAGAGGGGTTGATTTTAATGGTGCAAAATATTATTTTATCAGGAAAGGTGTCACACTAGGGTCTGTTTTGGGTCTTTTTAATTTTCCTAGTAAATCACTCATTAATATAGTTACTTTGCCTCCTTGATTATTTCAATTTGATTGTAATGCTTTTGATTCTCTTATCAATCATGATCTTCTTAAAATCATAATAAACCATTCATTGGTTAACAGCTTCCTTGTCTTTTAAATGTACATGCAAATATTTTCCTGTTATTCTGACTTAATTTGTCTGATTGTTTTGATTTATGCTTATGTGTTGTGCTTTTTTGTTTTTTGTACATTATTTTATACATTGAAAAAGAGATCCTAATCTCAATGAGACTACTTGATTAAATAAAGGATTAAAACACCAACATTGAGGTCAAAGTGCCTCCATCCACTTCTGGGCCAAAGGCTTAGTCATGCGCTCAGGTCCAATCAGTGTGACTGCCCAGCAGAATTAGCATTCCAAATGTTGTTTGTTTTAGTATAATTTTGTATTCATTGCCCGCAGAGGATAGAGTTTCACCACCTTGTCGTGGATGTTGATGTAGCATGGCCTCAGGTCAGACACCAGCATACACAAATAATTGCCCTGGGCCTGCCACCTCGGTGACCTTGGACAGTGACAGTCTGTTGGACCACAGGGTCTACCTCTTCATCATAACCATCCTCACCCTCAGTTAGCCTTAAGCAGAGCTCCGTATAAAATATATTTTGTGCTACATGTTTTACTGTTGTTTCCTATATATGCTTAATGGTTTCTTTGTTTTCTCTTTACAGGTATCTCAGTAACAAAGAAGACACATACCTGTGAGTACAAATGTTTTTTTGTAATTACTTTTCATTTCTGTTGCGCTACAATTTGAGGCTGCAAAAATGTTGTTTGATTCTCAGAAAAGCTCTTCACACTAAATGGGAAGAAACAAATGTGCTGTGCTTCAATACAGTACAGTTGATAAGATCACCTTGGTTCTATCTCTGCTGACTCTTCTTTCATCAGTGCCTATATGCATATTGTAGCCTCACTAGTATTGCAATAAACCAATACCTTCAATTATATCCGTGCCACCCGCTTCACTCTTTCGTATTTTTCTATCCTGGAGAGAATTTGATGATAACCCCAGAGAGGAAATTAAAATGCGATGCAGTCTCATGACTGTTTGATAATCATGCACAGTTAAAGCAGACACTGTGCTGAAGCACCTCTTTGTTGTCTGCAAGGCCTTGCAGCTGAGCAACGCGGATGTGGTGTTGTGTGGTGGTTTGTAACTTCTGAGGTTGCATTAACTACCAAGAGTTTGTATTCTTCAAGCACAGATCATATCACTGCAATTGAAAGATACATACACAGTATATGACACGTCTCACATGTGAGATACAAGACTTCTTTGGGCACTACGAACATAGTACACAGGCTTCGACTTGTCTAACCAACACTGCCTTTTCAATTTTAGTCAGCTCATGAAGAATTGATGAACAGACAAACCTGTAGAAATCAATGATTTCCAGGAGATTTGTAGTGTATTCTGACACGTGTGAAGTGCAATCGAAAAGTCATGTAAAAATGGTTTTGTGTAGTGCACCGCAGTGTCTGTGTATGTGTGTGTGTACAGCTATGTGTGTGTGTTCATACCCCACTGTGTGAACGGAAGAAACTAGCCCTGAAGGCTATCCTTTCCCTCTGATCACTCTGATGAAACTTGTGGAGAGGGAAGGCCAGAGGGCTTTTCTGTAAGAGCGGTCGGAGTGTTTCAGATTGTGAGAGGCTGCATCTCGCCCTGTAAAACACCCCGGCTCTTTCTTACATCAGACAGAGGGGCAAAGGATATGATCTTCTACGCTAGACAGCTCTACCTTACTCAAACAGCCCGTCAAAACAGCAGCATGATTGTGTGTTAAAGAGCAACTTGCAGGTTAGAGACACCAGTGAATAAATGTGTAGGAAATTGATGAATACACTAGATTTTCCCAAAAATATACAGAAATATACACTACAGTGACATCTGGCGTCGTTTTAGTAAGACATTTTCACTTCCGCATAAAAAAGCCTCCGCACGTGACCTCCCGCGTGTGACGTAACATGGGGGAAACAAGGGGGAGAGCGGCCGGTCTAACGTATGAATAAACATGGATCACAATGCTAGTTTTGACACAGAAGAGGTTGAAAATATATATTCGAATGCATATGATTATAATTATGAGCCTGCTAGGCGTCCAAGAGACCAGGAGCAGCCAAGGATTAGAAAAAATAACGGCAATCGGAGAGAAATGGAGCTGTCTTGGTGAGTGACCGGCGTTAGCATGTTAGCTAACGTCAGTCACATCACAACATTGTAAAGTTAGCAATCATATATCAGGCTATAACTAAAGTAGTATTGATAATATAGTAACGTTACTGGCAGGACTGTTGATACTGATCCATAACAGAAACTAATGCGCAAGTATCAGCCGTATCTCGCGTTACCTAATGCAACTCCACACTACGGTGCTGACCGGAGGGGAGACGCGAGATACGGCTGATACCTGACGATCTGGCGGAGAAAGGTTGTGGAGCCTCCGTTGATATGCCGTTGTAAATGGCTTGATGGAAAGCAGGTGTGTAGTCGGGGAGGGTGCACAGCTGATTGCAGCAGGTGAGTGGAGGTTGAGCCGGGAGCCAGGAGTGACAGCCACCACGCCCACACAAACAACACAGACAGGGGGAAAACAAACAAACACAAAGGAGACGGCTGGAGCAGTACAGCCACCACAGCGTTGCCTAATGCAACTCCACACTAGTCTTACGGTGCCGTGTACCGTAGGGGAGAGAGAGCAGCGAAGGGGGGAGAGAGAGAACAGCGACGGGGGAGAGAGAGATGTAATACGGTTTCTTGATAAAGCTGTGGAGACGGAGTATGTGCTGCAGGGAGGTGGATGCACAACGCACCCAGGAACGAACGCTAGCTCCTGTCCTTTTCCCGTGAGGGAAACTGTGGACTCGATGCCCTGACAGGCTTGAGTTTGTGCAACCTGCACAAACACAAGCTCACCATGATTACAAATGGTGAAATGCAATATAAAATTACCGAAAAAATACCAGCTCACTAAATCACAACCGCTCAAACCAACTATAAACTACTACCGCGGATTGGGCAGAGAACGAGTCCGAGAAAGTTAACTCCCCCATGTGACGTAATATGACGCGTTTCGACGTATGACATTAAAAAAAAGCAGTTTTTAGTAGCAGAGCTCAAAACAGCTCCTTTTCCTCTGAATTCCTGCCCTTATGTCTTGTAAAACATATCAAATCCTGCATTAACATTTTTAATTGTAATTTTCAGGCAAGGTTAAGCATAAATGTAGTACAAAAAAAAAACCCTGCAAGCTGCTCTTTAAGCTATTTGCTTGTCTGGAGGGTCTGTGGTATTTATTTGTGTGTGTGTGTGTGTGTGTGTGTGTGTGTGTGTGTGTGTGTGTGTGTGTGTGTGTGTGTGTGTGTGTGTGTGTGTGTGTGTGTGTGTGTGTGTCAGAATATCTTCAAGGTAGAACAGAAACGCTTTGACCCACCATCCACCGCTCCACTATCTTAATTAGTGCAGCGCTAAGCACCTCTACACCGGAAGGGGGCTCATATCAAAGAGCATGATTTAGGAGTCTTGGGTTCAAAGCCCTGGGCAGAGACTGGACTACGCTGTCTCATATCAGTGAGAAATATTCAAATCTTGTCCATGTGCGGAAATCAAAGTAAAGCCCCTTAACAAGTAGTTGATTGCTGTGCCTCACAGACAGGAAGCGGCTGTTAAACCTTGTCAGAGTTGTGTGCACAAGAAGAAGTTCAAGGGGCCAGTTAATGGTCATTGAGAATATGGAGGGGAGGTCTTTCTCAGAGAAGCCTAGTGATTAAATGGCTGCTGGAGTAATAATGAGGGACACCGCTCTGCCCTAATAATCGGGCTGTAGATCTATTTCTGTTCTCGAAGTGAACACATTGGCTCCCAACGCTACACCAGTGCACACTGCCACTCGTAATGTGAGCTTGGCAGGCATGCTTTTATGTGCATGTGTGTGCAAGTGTGTGTGTGTTTTAGGAGGTCTTCCTAGTCCAACCCAGACCACAGGGATGGGCCGTGTCTCTGACTAACTCCCCACTCTGCCTGAGTGATCAAACTGCTGGAAGCTCCCCGCCATGCCAGTCCCCTCATCAATATAAATTACAGGGGCAGCTGTTCACTGGCAGCCTCTCCTCTCCTCTCCTCTCCTCATCCTCTCCTCCCCTTTTCCTATCCTCTCCTTTTCCTATTTTCTCCTCTCCTGTCCTCCACTGTCTTCTCCTTTCCTCTCCTCCTTCTTTTCCCTCTTCCATCCACCAGGCTGGACTAATCACCAAGCCATCAGAAGGTGAAGCATGCTAGATGAAAACAGATACTTATATCATTGTGCCAATGACTGTGCTGTCGTCTCCCCACTCTGGCTGCTAAAAGGACTTCAGTAGATTTACAGTGTGAGGCATCACCCTTTTTTCTTTCTCCCTTCTCACTTGTTATTTTACTTCACCATAACGGGTGGTCCCTTGCCAGCTCTGTCTTTAACCACAAAGCTATAGTTCTCAGCAAGAAGTCAGCTGTGGTTTTCCTGTAAAGTTCCCTGACAGTTTTATATGCTCTGTTGTATTGACTTAAGTAGAAATTGATGTGTCCCTTAAACTGCCTGGGACGTGGTGATAGCAAAAGATCAAGGGCTTAGTTTTTGCATTGTAGTTTTACTTTGACGCCGGACACCAGATACACAGTGTCACCTTCTCCTACCTCAGCGAGGCAGCGTTGCTTAGATGAGTGTCTGTTTGGACCTGTTGAGAGATATGGTGTGGAGCGGAGGATCAGATGCAGCAGCTGATTACTCTGAGATTATACGTCTCACCTCTAATCTACCATCAGCAGTCTGGGACTCTTTCTCACAGCTCGAGAAGCAGAGCGCTAGCTAACGCTCTCACACAGGTCGTGTAGCCAGGATGCTCTTCCACGAACAGAACAGATCTCCTGATTACCAACAGCTAATCCTCTCTCTCTCTGTTGCAGCTGTAGATGTACAATATACTGATGTCTGACTGACTATGATCAGTATATCAAGTTGCTTGTTTTTTTTAAGTATGCTTTATAACAGACTTGAAAATACATACAACATAAAGGTTTGCAATACTAAACAAAAAAAACCTTACAATGTTGTAATAAAATCCCAACTTGTCCTGAAAACTATTGAGCTGAATTTTCAGTATTAACTCGTGCTGAAAAATGTTAGCCTCCTAAACACACTTTAAATTAAACAAATATAATTCAAACACTATTCATTGTATTTTATTTGATTATATTTCACGGCGTCATTCTGCCAGTTCACTGTAGTAATGCGAGCTATATGTAGTGTGTGCTTGAGTTTAGTTTAGGAAAAGAGTGGCCAGAGGGAGGCAGTAGTACAAATAGTAGTAGTAACTCCGGGAAGAGAGAAAAGAGACGGATGAGGCTTCCTCTCTGCAGTCTTACAGATACGTTGTAGAGGGTCCCAGTTTTTTCACCCTATATTTATCTCCATTTTGGTGACAGTCTCCTTACACTGATTGAGAAACATGGCCTCGCTCCTGCATCTTCATTTATTTGCTAGCAGCCTGTATTGAGTTTCTCTCGTCAGTCTCACATAGCAATAACACAACCAGTCTGTGTTAAAGGAACTAGATGATTTCGATTCTT
The DNA here is from genome assembly GCF_000735185.1 of Notothenia coriiceps. Lineage (NCBI taxonomy): Eukaryota > Metazoa > Chordata > Actinopteri > Perciformes > Nototheniidae > Notothenia > Notothenia coriiceps. The sequence goes on from NW_011352460.1 coordinate 294,487, forward strand.
TTGCACTGTCTTCGAAAAACAGAGTGCAGAGTTATAGTGCAATGATATCAGTCATTGAGCATACTCAACGTTATAAAGCAAGAGTTTGTTGATTTCATGTCTTTATGCATTTGCGTTTTCTCTCATAAAAGTAGTGTATGTTTGGAACAATATACTAACACCATTATTAATCTCAATAATACTCTTTGTGATCACATAGCTCAATGGCAGCTTTTCCCTCCGTAAAGCATCTGAGAATGTGGAATGCTAAGCATTGGCTCTGCGAGTTGTGATATTTTCTGTTAATCAAACATGAGATTTATGGTGCTTAATAGTGCTGTACATTGCCAATTTAGGAGAATAATATGTCCCAGTTGCTGTCTAATTTTGCTTGGCAACATGCGCACTCCTGTGGAATCGCCTGAGGCGGTGTGAGTTGTCTCTGCATAGCTCAGTGTTCCATGCTCAGTGGCTGTTTGAAGGTATTTCATCACATTGTTGCCTTGATTCAGCTCTGTGGGGATTTGTTAGTTGCACTCATGTGGGAAGTGCATCCAGTACATTGTTAAGCTAGGGCTGATAATGAAGATCAGCCAGCCAGAGTCCCCTGAGCTACGCACAGAGAGAGATAGTCTAGTGAGACGCACAGCACAGACATAGTGGAGCAGGACGAGCACACAGAGCAGTACACACAGACGCAGAGGAATCATCAGCACAAAGCATACAACACTGAGCTGTGCTATGGTGTATTAGAGAAAGAAACACAATACAATAGCGAATTAGATTATTATCATATATGTTATACTCTGTTTTTCTTATACGAAACATTACTCCAAGTTTGTAAAATTGGAATTATTATGTTTAAAGGTTGTTTGAGCAACGATGAAAATATTTTAATGTTGTATCCTTTTTTGTTAGGATTGAAATTGGCAGTGCGAGGCCCCAGTAAGCACAGCCACTCTAAGTTATTTGATTCTCAGCATGGTACCAGAACTCCTTGTTTCCTTTTCTCCCAGAGCAACATTGACCGTTAAATTGACACAATCTTTTTCTCCCTCTGTACTGTAGGTTAGGTTTCATCTTACTCTATTTGTTTGTGCCACGAAAAGAGTATTCTTTTTGGACATTTTGGTATAATCTATAATAGACGGCTATTTTTTTTCTGAAATAGGTCAGTGTAATCACAACAGTGAGCGATGGACAGTCACTGTAAAAGGGAAATCAATAGAGCTATCTATTTGTCGTAAACCAGGCCAGCGTGATTCTTCTCAATTCCTCCTCTGCTTCCATACTCTTTCCTCTCCAACACAATATGGCAGGTTGTCGTTTTTCAGTAAAAGCAGTCTTTCTGCAATTTTGTAAAATTGCAAATGGCCTTTGTACATGCCTCTTTTCTTTTTGCATATGTTTCTCTGGGTATGGAAGCTTCTTTTTTGTATCACCTCCTGGGGGCCCAGGGTGTTTTATAAGGACGAGAATGGTAAGGAGAACTGTAGGGGTGCACGGCCGCTTTTTTGTGGGGGAGCTCTGCTTTTGTTGGCTCCTAATCTGGTTCTTCTCTTGGTGCCGGCTCTTTCAGAGAATTTGAGCCGGAGCGAAGAGAGGCCTCGTCAGCTTTTCCTCACCCTTACTCTTTTGTGTCTCAATGAAAACTGAAAGGCCCTGTCTTGAAGTGTTGTCAGACCGGAAAACAAGAGTAAGTGACATGTGACAAGGACACAATGCTCGGCTGGGCCAGCCAAAGTAAGTGGCCCCATCTGCTGCGGGCGATTTCTCTTCTGCCGCCTGTCTGCCACCTCAGGTGAGAGGGGCCGGGGGCTGGGCGGGGAAGGTGGCGTCTGCCAGGCGAAGCAGTTGGCATGGCTGGAAGGGCACGGACGGCCTGGCGCTCACGGCGGCAAACAGTCGGCCAGACTTTGCACGAGCGCAGGTTATCCGTCACTCATCAGGTTTCCGATGTCTCATCACTTTCCCATGGTGTACACAAATCAGCGCAGGACAAGAGTGTCAGCATGTAATGAAAGGTTTGATTCATGGAGGGCGACAGAGGCGGAGGTCATGGAGCTCCTCCAGATATGATCCTGACTGATGCTGATGGGGAAGCTTTAAGATGTGGGCCATAATTAAATGTCCTTGTGCCATCATCAAGTTCCTCAGTCGCAGCGATACATATTTACTATCTCCTTCTCGGAGCTTATCACTCTGACCAGCATGTATTTGATATTAATGGTCTTCACTTCTCACTGAACTGAACTTTGAGACAGAATTAGACTAAAGTGAAGTGGAACAAAAATAAAAACTCTTAACAGAAATATCCCATTGTGGATTTTAAGGATGGGAAAACTCTGATGCAATATTATGCATGAATAAAGACGGTTACAATTTACATATATAATTTCATTCCTGAATTATTCAAAAGAATGTTGTTGAATAAACCATGCAACGAGTAAGATGTCCCATATAATAAAATATTTTTGAAATATCTTGTAAGCACCATTTCAAGAACAATCAGAATTGTCACAGTGCAGCAAAGAAAAAAGATTTTTTTTTTGGGACAAAACACGACAAAATAGACTGTTTGTATACCCAGCATGAAATGTTTATTTAAACTTAATTAGATACATTCAAAGTGAGGATCACATCTTTCTGGCAAATAATGTCATTCTACTCAGACACTAAAGAAGAAGAAAAAAAAGTTACATCGACAGAGAAGAAAGCAGACGAGCTCACAAAAGCTTTCGGTGATATTATACATTGACATTTGTGCTGATCGCATTGTGCACTTTTTGTTGAATCTGCTTTATTAGAGGAAGGCTGTTTTTTCCCCGTTGCTATTAATTTGTGTTTCTCTGGGTGTGCAGTGGGAGAACAGAGGGATGTGGTTAACCCATTGTGAAGTTAGCCGTCATCATTAAGATTCTACAGATAACAGGCATGCGGATTTCTCCTGCTCAGCATTATAGGATCCCAGACATCAAAGGCAGGTTTTTATTCTACTGTGTCTGCAGCAGAAGAGGAAAAAAAACAGGAAAGGAGACATGGAGTCAGGAAAATAAGGCAAATTGGGAGAAGAGAGGAGAGCATGTATACCTGCGCGAGTCAGGTGACCCAGTGCTCTTTAATGTGTGTGTGCCACAGAGGGTCCCGACTGCATAGTTAGCTCCTTGCTAAATTGGCGTCCTCTCTGATTAAGTGGCACAGTCCTTACTAACGGCGCGGCCGACTGCTGCTTGGTTCACTTTAAAGATCAAGTTCATTTCTCAACATGGTCATTAATGCAGGTCTGCCTAATTCAAATCAATTCACCGACATGTTTTTTTCCCCTTTCTAACATTCAAAAAGTGTGTCAGCTTATACTTTCGTCTAGCCTCTTTTGAGATCCAGTCTATGTAAAGGTACTGGCAACAGTGTTTGTACAAATCTTGTAATCATATTTCCAGTTCTACAACAATACAACATCACAATGAAGCGCCCCTTAATTCAGATGACTTTCTCTTTCAACTTGGCACCATTATGCTTTTGCCATTACATCAGCGTGAGCTGTTCTTCAGTGAGAGTATTGAACGTACAAGAGAGAGAAATATGCTGTTCTCCAGTATTGTGCTGGATTACAGAATCAAGGTCGACTCACAAGACACAGAGCAGCATTATCCCTTAATCCTGTGTTTTGGTTTCAAATAGCCCTTTTACACCTAATCTTCACAAGTAAAATGACAAACATGAATACTGAGGTAGGTATTTAAATGTGCATTACCTGCTATGTTAAGGTCAAAGGCTTATGCTGATTTAGAGTGGCTCTGTATTCTGTAAAAGAACAGACGATCATGTGTTTGCCACTTATTTTGTTGCCTTGTATTACAGAAGTCTTGAGAGTCTTGTGATGAAATGTCCCCAGGCGGTTTCAGATGGATAAGTCGAGAACTTTTCATCTTAACTATGAGTCATTTGTTTGTTTTTCTCTAGATACATATTTTGTTCTTTTTGTTTTTTGCTTTTACACTTAGTATTTTGAATGAAGATACCATTCCTCCTTGCATTAACCTCTCACTAAGTTTCACCTGGCCTGCTGTACTTACATCGCTGAGTCAACAGATCTAGCGGGTACACCAGTTCCAGCCGAGGCAGTGCCCCCCCCCCCCCCTCTCCAGGTCTTACTGTGTCCGTCAGGCTCAGCTGTGGCAGAGCTGGAGGAAACTTAAAGGTGCTGTGAAAGACTAAAAGTGGGCCATCCGCTGCTGCCTCCTGTTGACCTACCTTGTTCAGAGGGTCCAGGTACAGACTGATGACAGGACTCCTCCTCAGCGGACCACATTACTAATGTGTGAGGGTGCAAGAGGAGCACACCCAGTGATGAATCACTCCCCTGCACCAATGGCATCCTCATAAGTCAAGAGTAAAAGTGTTGAGAGAGTGCCCAGTAAAAGAGCTCCTTCGTCCCGTCCACCATAGAGAAACTCCATCCAGGCGGCCCCATGTAGGGGGGGAAGGGGGGCTAAGTGGTGCAAGTCGCACATAGCCTGAAGATCTCCCTCAATCTTGAGAAAACATTAGTCCCTCTGGTGGTTCCCTTGTTTTTATAAAGATCATAGAACTTAGGAAAAGTAACTTTCATGCTTCAACAGAGCCGCTTTTAATAAATGAGAGTAATCTACATTACGTTGATCTGGACTGCCTCAGCGGACCCTCTGCATTACCTGAAGTCACAGGGAGAACATTTAATATGTGTTAGTTTAAGCTAAAACCGTTTTCTTCTTAGGCTTTCTGCGCAGAGCAGTCACAGGAAACGGCTCTGCCTCATTACTCACTTTGGAGTTTCAATAGAGAGAATAATGGTGGAATTGTTCAGCTTAAAAGCAGGAGAAATAAATGATATAAATGTTGTAAATAGATTTTCTTCTATTGAGAACTTATTTAATAACACAAATATTGTACATTTGAGTTTTTTTGATCTTATTTTCTTCTATAGCCTTAAGCCAGAAGGTTAACTATTTTAGTTTACACGCCTACCTCCCCCAAGAGCTTATGTCGGGCTATATTGGTGATGTTAGGGGAGTGTATACGTTTGACGCTGGGTAATACATCACACACTCCAGGGGGTCTCCCTGGTATGCTCCTCAATAATGAAGTTCATTCGTTAACTTCTCCCTCAAAGGCCAAGCTCCCCTGCTGCCCTTTTCAACAGCTATCGCAACTCTCACTAGAGTCACACCACTAACAGAAAAAAGAAAAAAAACATCATCATGGTTTTCCCCTTGACAGGCTCAGTGGTTGCGTTTGCAGGGCATGAAGAATAAGCAGGTCCATTACCAATCCCTCATGCCTGGTTATAGCCATAATTATCACAGGGAGAATGACCTGCTCTGTTTGGTTTGCGGTGGAGGGGCTGCGCCTTCCTAATCACCTCCTCCTTCCCTCCTGCCGTCCTCCTGCCATGGAGATGGAGCTGGTTTTGGGGGAGTCTTGCCAGTTCATTAGAATTCACAGGGTTCCACCTCCCTGCCTAGCCAGGCTAAGCCTCTCACACAGACTGCCATGCCTGCGATAATCTCCCCTCCTCGTTCCCTTTTGCTCCTTCTCTCTCTTTCCTCCTATCCCTTTCCATTCTGTCCCCAAGGGCAGCTTCACACAAAGGAGATGCAGTGCAATTCATTGTTAAATCTGATTTCTATTGATCTATTGAAACATTGTTCCGTGAGATATATGATAGCACTCCAGCCGCGCTGATGATCCCTCCTTAACACTGCCTTTTCATCTGATAAACCAAATAAATAAACTGATTTATTCCAGGCACTAAAATGATAACCTTTGAATGTATGAGGTGCATCTTTTTTCAAGGCTGTATCAATCAACTGAACATCCAGTTCCAGTGAGCAACTGTTGTTGCTGCTGCAGTGCCCACCGACAGGCAGAAATGGCATTTCACTTTGCTTAAATCGAGCAGAGGAATAACAGTGACAACTTAGCTGCCACAAAACAAAACATTGACTAAAAAGTAGGCCTTTTGATGTTTTAATTTAAAAGTGCTTATTATATTGTTCACAGCCTCTCGTCATATGTGAATGTTAAGCAGGTATGCAAGTCTGCCTTTAATCATATGAAGTGTGGTCAGTCTGTGGAGGACACATTGGCTTTGTTACCACAGTGACAGTACTTAACATTTTTTTCTCTTTGACAAAACCATTTGATTGAATTGATTTGGAGGCTCCTATTTTTGTGTTTGTTCAGAAAAAAGAAGATTTAAATTATACTATAAATAACCGTGACAGTAAAACAAAAGGCTATAGCCCTGTCAACCACTCACTATAAGTACTGTGTTGTTGATTCACATTACATGACAGTTGACGGGTGTACACTTCACCTATGTAGGAATTAGATACTTTCATATTTCTTCCTTTTGACCCTACTGTTCTATAAATATTGTGACTGTGTGTATGTGTATTGAGTGACAGATAGAAACCCCGGAGTTGCTGGGTATATAAAGGAGGGCAGAGTGTATACAGTCACCTGATCAGAGTGTTACTGTAAAGATTGTAAAAAGCACAAGACTTACCTACAGCTGCTACCTTTTAGACTAGACACACTGCTTTGCTCCATGGAAAATCCATTAGCTGTAATGAGTTAACAGCATTCCCTGTAGCCACACAGAATAAACCCACAGCAGCTGCATGTAGTATGTTTTTAAACTCTCACTTCTTATTTAAACTTGTCTTTAAATGCAACCCCCAACAGAGTTCTGGACATAGTGTCCTCTATTTTCACTGAAATAGATATTCCCTTTGTTGTCTGTGTGATTTATTGAAGTCTTCCCACAAGTGGAAGCCCCCAGGAAATTGCCTGGAATGGCCCTAAATTGGTTTATGATTGTGTGGTGTGGGCTGGTGCTGTTATGGTTCTAATATTATGCCCTCCTCTCCTTGGCATCTATATTAAATTGATCTGTATTGTTTTCATGGAGTGCCTGTTGAAGCTTGTTAATTCTACCGCTGCTTCAGGCGGAGTATTGCGGTTCCAAACACCCAGGTGGCTCTTGTGGTGGAATAAAAAGCCTCAACTCACAACAAGATCGAGGCACCGAATGAGGAAGTCCATAACTGTTTATCCTGTGGGGTCAGAGGCCGAGGAGTAGATGTTTGCGGCCAGTCCGGAGCTGTTAGAGTTAACATGGATCAGCTGCATGCTGAGCGTGGTATGGCTACTGACAGACTGCTAATGAGGCCATTATCAGCCCCTCTCCTCTCCTCCAGGGGCACCATGGAGGCTCTGCACCTCATCTCAATTGAATACCAATCCACAGGGCTTGTTTACAGTAAATACATTTGCTTGAATTTAAGAGGAGTGCGGGACTCATGACCGGGCTGGTCTAGATGCACAAACACAGTATAGTGTCTGTACCAGTCATTGCAACTGCCTTAGTTAGATTTAGATGAATTGTCCCAGAGGGATATTTGTTTTCACAAGCACTACACAGAAACATACATGCATAGACAAAGCAACACACTCATGGGCGTGACCGGGAATGTTCCTGCATTCATTAAATGATCCCCGCTCACAACAGTGTTAGTGAGGCCGGTTGTTGAGGGCCGCTGTTGCAGAAACGACAACACTCCCACTGAATCAAGCTCTTCGACTTATATTTCAAATGTAGATGTAAAGAAATGAAATAAAATCACTCTATTGATGGCTACTCATCAGTGATCCCCACATTATTACCTGCTGACATTTTGACGACAAGTCTTTGTGGCTTAATCAATGCACTAATGAAAAAGTATCAGCAGGGTATTGGCATACTGTCACTGCTAATGTGGAGCAGTCAAGGGAGAGCGTGATCAAGAGCAAATGAAGCAGCTTTGCAGGAAACATTTCTCCTTAGGGAGGCCTGGTCTTTTAAGCACAATTATATACAGTTGGAGGCAGTATATTTGCTGTCGAGCTGAAAGCGTGGAACAACATCAAGATTGGTTTAAAAGGTTTTTCTGAAAGGATCGTTGTGGTACAATGACAATGAATGTTATTGTATTTGTGGAGCCCACAGTATTGAAAAAAACAATTTTTGATTCCTTTATGAAATATAGAAAGAGATGACATCAGATGGGGGTACAGAGAGATAACGGACAGTGTGCATCATGGTCATACTCTTTACCCTACATAGAGTACTGTGAACAGTTTTTACAAGAACTTTTTCTTTGGTAAAAAGTAGTATCGATTTTATTTTGTAATGTTGGTAAGCCAACCCTTTAAACGGGAAAGTGTAGATGGAGAAGGCAAATTAAGGGACAATGGGGTACCTTGTAGTACACAGAAAAGTTCCGCAGCTCTCAAGTACACTTTCTTTCTGTTCCACATTGATTTTGAAACAACATTTAAAGGTATTTATTTTTGTATTGATGGAAGTAGCCAGTTGTGTAAGTTGTTTCATTACTCTCCTAACATAAAGAGATTTCTCTGAGATCCTCACTTATTCACAAGATTGTAGGAGGACAAAACATGAGCTCCTTCCAACTCTCTCCTGGCACTCAGACGGTTATATAGATGTTATCCTCTTCTCAGATGCTCTTGGATAACCAGCTAGCAGACGCAACCCTTAACCATAGCTCACAGTGTTTTGAGAAAGACTTTTGGAGCAGCCAGTTTCTGAGAAACAACCACAGATAGTGGCAGTTAAACATGTTCCTGTGTGGGACTTGGCACTGACTCATCTGGTGAACTTTGAAGATATAATGGGGAGACAGCAGCATGGCAACGAGACAACTGCTCTGTCTCTGACAATACATTGTTTTCAATAGTTTACCACGGCCTGTCTACGTGTACTTTGTAACCCAGGCACGCTTCATTTGATGCTATCAGCCTCTGAATGATATTTTGTTCATTAGACGATGCACAATAAGAGACCAGTGTTGACACAATGTGAGTTAATGTGTTTAGTGTCTCTAATGGATCATAGAGGTCCTAATGAAACATTGTCATGGGAAGATTTATGTTGCAAGCTGCTGAGCCTCATTTCCATTTTATATGTGGTTAGAAGTACCTTTATTCAATGAACAGAACACAATAGAAGGCATAAAATGAATTTAGATATTTAGTAAAACGGGAATAAATAATAAATCCAAATGTCTCTTACAATCGCATTGTTAATGTGAAATGCTTGCCCTTTAGAGGCTTTGAACATTTCTTGCAAAGATACAGTGCTGCTGTGTTATTCATATCATACCTCTGTAGAGAATGTGAAATGAGCCTCTAAAATATCAACATTTTAAATATTTCTTGCATAAAAAAAACACTTTTTCCTTTTAATTTTTAATTTACAAATATTGTAGCACTTGAAACCGAAGCTGCATGATGTTTTTCTTGAGACGAGATGATATGAGCGCCAGCTTATTCATGGAAATGCCAAATGCAACGTGGTTATTGGCCAAGGCTGGATTGCACTAAAACCAGAATATTGTATCAGAGAGAGGCAGCTGGTTAGGAGTCAGAACAGATTATCATATGAGAGAGGATGAGCGAGGAGAGGGGGAGGAGAGAGATGGAGAGGTAGGGACTGGAATGGGAAGCAGGGGGCGAGAGCGAGGGGCACAGGGGGGAGAGAAGGAGAAATGATAGCAGGAAACTCATCGCCCGGTCGCTGTGGGGTGGAGGGGATCATCCAAACTCTTCCGTCACTATCTACCCTTCTTCACCTGTCAAAAAGAGTGTGTGAAAGCCGTCGGTGTGTGTGAAAGTGAGAGAGGGGCATGCGGGTCCTCTGAGAGGTCAGGGGAGGAAGCTGAGGCTCCACTCATCTTCTCGCTGTGTATGGCCCACCGCTGCTCGCAGACATCTGGCCTCACACTGATCACTCAAATCTACAGCAGGGAGGAGGAGATGAGCGCATCCATCTTTGAGCCACATAAAAAAATGTCAGATCCCTCTCTTCACTCCTTTATTTTAACTTCCTCTCTCTGTCGTACCCTTAGCTTATTTCTCCTTCACCTCTCCCTCAACCCATTCTAGCGTTTTATTCCCTCTTTGACCTTTTTCTCATCTTTGACATTGCACAATTTTTTTTAAAAAGAGTAGAAGGGACAGAAGAAGAGCGTGAAAAACTGATGTCTGCAAAAAAGCACTTTATCCTTGCACTAAAAAGATAAGCCAGAGGAGATAGCGAGAGTGTGCTGTGTCTAGCAAGCCGGTACACAAGGCTCTGACTGCAATCAGTGGGAAGAGGGCCAGCTTCCCTGCCTGAGCTCTCAGCGCCCCTACTGGCTGCCTGCTGTGCCAATCAAAGGCTAGTGGGTGGGGAGCAGTCAGACATGAACACTGATGTCACAGTCACATGGATTCTGGTGTGGTCATGCTCGGAGGCTGAGAGACAGAGCTGTGCTGGCCAGCTGCTGCTGAGACAGCAGTGGAGGGCTTTGCGCTGGTGATAGTTGTTCTCTTATGGACTCGAAGCTTAATGATGTATTTTGTGATTTCAGCTATGAAAGGTAAGAGCAAAACGCATGCTTATCCTGCATCCTGAGTAACAAGTAGGGAAGTACGGCTCCGCTATTCATAGCCTGCCAACTCTTTGCATTTCATTTGCAAGGCATGTGTGTGACAGAGAGAGAGTGAGAGGGGGAGGGAGGGAGGGAGGGAGAAATACTGTAAAACAATGCTTTAAAATGTGTTTAAGTGAATGATGCTTTCTTTATATTTATTTTCATGCATGAACAGATTTTTCTTTATTTGTTTTAAATCAGAGAAAGAGCCTGAGCTGTAATTATTTAACTTCTAAAATGTAAAAAGGTATTTTGATTTGGATGTTTTCGTTTTATGTGAGTGTTTCCTGGCTGCCACTGTTGTGTGGTGTGCTGAGGAAACCACAGCCGGTGTAATCTTTGCACGTCAAGAACAGCTCCTGAGCAGAAGTTTTTTTGGCATAGATATAAGGTAGCATGCAGGGAGAGGGGGCAAAGGGTCGTAAAGGGGGGGGGGGCGCCGCTTTTCCTTTCTACCCCGTTCTTAATCCTGTTGTTCCAGTCCAGAGGAAGTGTCTGTTCCGCGGGAAGATGTGCGTGGCAGTGCTAAACGTGGGTTGCAGACGGGCGACAAGACCCTGGCGCGACTGGCAGACTTTGATTCTATGAGTTGATACCGGTGCATGTGTGTGTTCATCTGTGTGTGATAGTGTGTTGTGTTCCACTGACCTATTTTTTTGGGCAGTCGGGTTTACATGTGTGGCCATGAGAGCAGGACTGGGTCCTCCCAGTTGCTATGATGTTGATCTAGTATGCTTAATCCCAGCTCTTCCTCCCCCTCCATCATACATGCGCACACACACATCCGCGCAGACAGACAGTGAAAGTGCAGTCAGACATACAGTGCAGCACACACTTCTCTCATGCATGCATGTATGAATACACTCATCATTCCATATAGAGAAATCCAAATAAATCTGCTCATGTGTCCTCATGATTCAGTCAAATTCAATAACCACGAGGAGGCACGTGCAGCTGTCATTCTGTGTTCACTGAGAAATATCAGTAATGATCATTTGATATGTTCTGCTCTTTTGTTTCTCCATCTGTCCAGAAATAAATTCCCTTTTTTATTTAAATCATATTTACTGGCAAAACAAAATAGCATTGTAGAATATTCAACATACTGTCTGTATACATATTAATTTATACCAATATAAAATGAATGTGTAAAATAATTAGTGCTATTATTATCAAATGTATTTACTACTGTTCATATTAGTCATACTGATGTAGATTCTAGTTAATCATCTTGCTTTTTGTGTGGGACTGGCAACTCTGACCACAGTGTTAATATATGTTTCCATATTGATCACAGTGTGTGAGAATTCATTTATAAAGTGTTGCTCACGTTCAGTTGGGAAATTGAGAAGAAGGGCAGCCTTGTATCTATTTTTCAATGAGATGCATATGAAAAATGTCCTTTGACCTAATGTCCTTTATATGCAATTTATAGTGAAGGGCTTTATGAATTGTTTTTTTTTTTATATAAAATGGAGTGCTGTGTAGCTTTTCTAGGAAAAGTGAGCCGAATAGACAGCATTTTAATGTGTATATTTCTTATTTTCTTTAATTAATGTATATTTTTATGTTGTTTTTATTTAGTCATGTTAGTAAAGATGAGACATACTGACATCTAAGTTATACCTAGCCAGTTTCTGCCTGTCTTCACGTCTACCTTTAGCTCTGTCTCAACCCTTTTTGGTGCTTTCAGTTTGATAGGAGCTGCTGGTGTCATGATAGGACACTGTGACCATGTCGGAAATTAAATTAAAATGTGAACAAGCTGTATAATTGGAAACTAATTTAAACGGCAGTAGTAATTTCTTCCTGAAAATGGTCAGTGAAATGGATGAACAGAACAATGACTTGCTGCCTTGCCATGCACTTCTTTCTCCTTATGGCATAACTGTTCGCACTTGCACATGCTTTTTCTGTGTTCAAAAAACGTTTTTTTCTATTGTACTCTTCAAAAATATTCTAATACATTATACCAAAAATGTATGTGGCTTTGTCTTTCCACTGCACCCTCCTCTACCCACCTCTCCCTCTCTATTCAGACTCTCTACCACACCACCGCCTCTCAAGCACCTAATTACCTGTAATGGAAACATCCCTCTCATTACCCCATGCAAATTAGCCAGCCTACTCAGCACAATTAGGATGAAAATTCCAATTACATAATTAAAGAAAGTTGTTTGATGTGTAGATTTGTAGATTGACAGAAAAGGTAAAGATGTGTGTTTCTTTTACAGTACATATAATGTAAACTTCATAAAGAGTATCATCGTTGTGAGGTAAAGGTAGCTGCATTGATGGAATGTAACTGAGTAAATGTACTCAAGTTGTGTTTAATGGAGTATTTCCCTTTCTTAGAGAGCTCCATTTTGTATTTTTTGAAAACGACAGTGTGTGAAATTTGAGCTTAAATGATTAGTCGATTAACCCTTTCTTGAATTCAATCTTAATAGTTGTGAGGTTTTGACTGTTTTTTGGGTAACTAACAAGACCACAAAAAGAGTTCGGTAAATGTGAGTGACATTGCTCTCTATTTTAAGTTTTAAACAGTATTAACAGTATGTTTTGACAAACCGAATGAACAAGAAAGTTACCAGATGTTTAATCCATAATGGAAATATTTGTTAGTTGAAGGCTAGTATACAAATAATAGAAAATATAATTGAATAGAATAGTATTGATATATATGTATCTTTATGAGCTATTTTCTCTGCATTTATAATGATACACTACAGCATAGTAATGATATGTTTAGTTAAAAAGAAGATCTGAATTTATCTTCCGCAAATGCATACTGTAGCAGTAATGTTTTAAATAGTTGAAAGCAAGGCCCTGTAAGCCCCTACAGTGCATGCAGACTGCACATAAATATGTGATTTAGCACGAGTGTGTACTAGACTGTAAAAAATGTCTGGGTCCGTAGAGAAGGTAAAGCCAAATGTCTTGTGATAGGCGCTTTGAGGCTATGTTAACAAGGCTGTAAATGTTTGCTGTAGATTTGGTACCCTTTGTCTCTTTCTATCAGTGGGCGATTGAAATGTTCACTACCCAGTGCTGCAGGCCCTCACACATTAAAGCAGAGGTTAACAAGATTGGCTATTATCCAGTTAGGGACTGAGGACATGAAGAGCTTAAGTAGGAATCGCCACAGATTAAGGTGAAGGCAAATATAGTACAAGCCTCCTGCAAGGAACTTAAATTAAAGACCCAATTAAAAAGAGACAATATTTAACAAGTGTGCATATTTAGTTTAGACTAAAATAGATTGAGTTTGAATGTGAACATAATTCCACTACCAATATTAATAGTACTAAATTACATTTCGCACTACCCTCAAATTACGTATCTCATAAAGTGTGCATTTATGAATTATCTTTTAATTTAATTTCACTTTTTTTCGAGGGATCATTTACATGTCCCAGTCAAATTGAAAAGATGATATCTGAGCAGAGGAAAGACAAACAAGACTCACTCTGAGACGGAGGGTCTCTTGCTGGCTGAGGAAGTGTGATGGCGTCCCCACGGGTTATTAAAGTGTGTGAGCTGTGCCAATCTGTGTGTGCACACTGAAACCAACATCCTGGCTGCCTGAGTGTGTGTGGAGCGACTGCTTAATGAGATATTGACTGCCCATTGAGAGCATGGATTTTGGATTTGGCTCCATAGTTGGGAAGATAGGAAGGTGCACTCTGGAGAGGAGAGAATGGGAGATGGGTGCTAGTTTTTTTGAGTTAACAATAGTTAGTATAGTTTATGATGTAATGATTTAGATATTGGTCGCTATTAATTCCACTTTTAAAAATCATGATTTGCTGTGCGCATGTGTGTAACAACATACATTTAAAACTAGATTATCATAATCAATTATGAATCTGTTATTTCATCAAACAAATACGAGACAATACAAACAATATAGAGTGAGTAAGAACTTATTCATTTTATTCAGATCTTTTCTTACAGATGTGCATTATAACTATTAATACCAAATAAAAAACTACTCAGGATACAATTAGTCATTTCTTTTTTAATTGTGTATTTCCCATACACAACATACAAGAGAAGCCAAATTACATTACATACTGTCTTTTTAAAGCTTTATATCCAAGTATCGTTTTTTTTATTTATTATATAAACATTAAGCTACGACTCCATCCAAGCCCTTGCGGGGTACCAGACAGCTCCGTCAGTCATCTTGTCCTGTCAGTCACACCTTGTTGTTTTGACAGATTAGTCCAATCGCAGGCGAGGTTAAATGACTCCCCTGTCCCATGCCCAATCAAACAGCAGGGATACTGAAAACAGCCGCAGCTCAAGATAACCATAAGGCTGCAGAAGATGATTTTTGTTCCTTCTGAAACATTCACATCGAGTTCAATCTGGGTTCTCAATTTGTCTCCCCAGTCAGGTGAAACACCGAGCTGCATGGCTTAGTCAAATGCCTCTAACTTAAGAGTCATTTCCTGCTTAACTTTCACTCAGTATTTCAGGAGTCACTTATAGATCCTTTGAAGTGCTTCCCTGTCATGCAGCATTTAGGTGCTGATAGAATTCTCCCTCTGTCAGCACTCCTTAGATAATCATATACCACAGTCCATGGAGCAGAACCATTTTTTTCTTCTCTTTATTCCTGTAACTTCAATCAAGAGTAAGGATTAAACCCTATTCATTTACATACTAACGTTTTGTGTTCATTCAAAGTTTGTATGTACATACTCTAGCGTGGACTTACTCACAAAAAATCAAATGTAGCCTCATGTGGCCTGTTTTACCCTCATAGGTTTGCCACTTGGGGCTTAGAAGTTAAATGTTTTAAGAGAGTGAAGGGTGTTGGTGAAAGTTTTTCCCCGCTGTACTTTTATTCTGAGCGTGTTTCGTACCATTGGCTTTTTTCCTCTGTGTGCCTCTAGAGGGCTGCCCATTGGCTTTTTGAAGTTGCATCAAAGAGGAAATGGGGGAGAAAAAGCATTATTGATTTTGCGTTTTGTCTGACTCAAACACTGAGGACAGAAAAACACATAAGGAGTTAGGTGTTGGCAGTGGGGCAGCTCCGTCTCTTGTGTGCGAGCCAGAGGGAGACGCAGGAGAAACCGCAAAAAGAGGTAGAAGGTGAGCAGGAACACCAGACAACACTAATGCATCTCTCCCTAGAGTCTTACTCCACTCACTTCCATCACCTTTCTGTTTTTAATGGCAGAGTAAATAAAGCCCATTACTGTACAGCTGGAGACAAACCTCCGTCTCTCCCCGCTGTGTCGGATAGCTTCTCCTTTCCTCCATCAGGCCTGTGACTCCCTTGCTCTGACAGCACTCTCCAGTTGACCTGCTTTTCCATGAAACACCAAGCTGCTCTCTTCTCCGTTGTAATCAGATCTCCCTGCTAGCCAAGCCTGCCGGCAGCAGGCAAGAAGAGAAGCATTGTTTGTGTGCTGTATCACCTTTATCCTCCTCCAGTGTCAGCCCTGCAGAGGTGAGATGAGAGTGGAGTAGATCTCTGGTGTTAATGTGACCTAAGGTGACTAAAAAGGAGCTCTCGGTGACAGCCACTGATAAGAGCTGTCACCTTTATGGCTTGCTCAGCTCGTATGCTATGGTGCGGCCATGCTCTGTGATCTTCATTGAAAGTGATTACCTAGGTTGCACATAATGGACGTGTGTGGAATCTAACTGTAAATAGTGATTGCCAGGATTGCAGCATTCTGTAGAGTTATGGAGTTGGTAAAGGTCAGAGGTCACAGCATACTAAGCCACACTCGCCTTTCGCTCCATGGAGAGCGAGTGCGGCATCTAGGGATCCTGGCAGGGAACAAAGAAAGAAAAATGAGAAGTGCATGGAATTTTGATGAGATGAGGGATCAGGCAGCATTATAACAAAGATTGTCACAACATGCACTCCTCCGCTTGATTACAACAGGGAGAGAAGTGTCTGAGGCGTTTGATTACATGTCCCAGCAGAGGCCATTAGGGTTTCTACTTGTAGGAAGGCATCATTTACACTGCAATGATGAAAAAACCCTCCTGAGCACTAGGGGGTGCTCTTCAAGAAAGATAAATGATATGAATAATCTCTACCACAGAGTTTCAAAGTTGAAGCAGCCTCCTAACTTATCTCTGACTGCTGCAGCAGATTGTAGTTTGAATCTCCCTGAGGAGTCGGTGCAGGCCAAAGGAAAACCTAATTCTCAAGGTTAGCAGCGTTAGGCCCTCCTCACCCCAACTAAGATGCATGAAAGGAATTTGATCATCATAAATAACAAAGAAAAACAGCCTTGCTAGAACGGTCTGCTTAAGATTGATTTGTATGCACATGCATTCATTTGAAATAAAAGAAATGCTGTTTCAGTGCTAATTACGAAGATGAAAGGAAGTAGAATGTGCAAGGCAATGAACTTTGTTTAAAGGCGCCGCACATGGCTTATTCAGGGACATGGTGCTTTAATGAAATCCAACTCCATTTATGGGCTTGTAGAGTATGTTTTCAAATTGAAACTGTATTTACTCAGTTTTAAACAAGAAAGA
The DNA here is from genome assembly GCF_000735185.1 of Notothenia coriiceps. Lineage (NCBI taxonomy): Eukaryota > Metazoa > Chordata > Actinopteri > Perciformes > Nototheniidae > Notothenia > Notothenia coriiceps. Next base: position 311,499 of record NW_011352460.1, read on the forward strand.
AAAAATGCATCTCTTTTGCACGTGTCAGTCTCAATAGAGCACAATACACAATACGCGTCCTAGACAATGAGAGCGTGCATGTTTCCCAGCTGGAGTAAAGGGGTTAACTGGCTGTGGAGAGATCCTTGACCTATCTGAGATGAGCTCCCCGCCCCCTCTGGCAATGTGGGATATCTGATTGCTGATTATGAGTTTATTCCCCATCGTGCTGCTGAGCCTTTTGCATGTCAGGATCCATCCCTCTCCGACTGAACTGATTAAGGAGCTGGAGATGATGCTACAGCTCTCAGCAATTGCTGAGATACTCTCAGAGAGCCTGGTAATGTGGAGTGCAGCTGGCAATCACACACCACTGACTCTTTTTGGGCTGTTTTGTTGTTTTCAAGTGGGTGTTTTGGCATATTGTTGTCTTTGTTCCCCTGGGCTTCTTGTTTCTGGATGAGAGCTTTCCTCGTGCTGAGCACAGGTCCTTGTCAACCTGGCTGCTCAGCTCAGCCTGGTCCAGCCTCAACAACAGCAGCATCAGCAAAGACCCTCGCTCAAAGTCTCCGGATGTGCGTATGATCACCCTCTTGCAGGAGCCTAATTTGGGAAGAAAAAGGACATTCATCCCTGATGTAAAAGTGCTCTCCCTTTGCTCATTTTCACAGCTCCAAGAATCCAATACATAGGACAAAGACATCAGATAAATTGAAAGAAATAGCTTCTCCAAATTGTGTCCTCGTGTAAACTTTTAAGGGTTTGAGTGGTGTTCAACGGATTTCTGTCACAAGGAAACAAATAGAGTTTTTCTTGCGAAAAGACTGGCACTCCTGCTTTATTTGCTTGCAGGGATCTGTCGCTTAGTTACAAATCAGTGGCTGTCGTCTCTAAGTTCTGTTTTTGTCAATAGTTGGATATGAGAGGGAGACAGTCCTGTTCATTCTGCGCTGATGGCTGTTTTAATCTCTTTAATGTGTGACTTGGGGCAACAGAGGAGGGAATCTGCCCAAATAGAGCAATCTCAATTACTATCAAAGCTGTAGAGCCCACTGCTAATGACGTCCAACTGTCAAACGCATCACCCACAGTTTTACAAATTAGCTTATTGCTTAAATGCTTGAAACTTTTGTCGCCTATTGAAAATACAAATACTGCACATTTTCCCACTACGACCAAAATATTACCGGAATTACAAGATATGCATCCACTAGTAACCGAAGGAAGACAACTGTCCTCTGCTATTGTGTATTTGTATTCGCCGGCTTACTGCATGTTGTGTAACGGAGCCTGGCTTTCCTGCCAACAGTTAAGCTAATATAGTTCCAGATGTGCCAACATCAGTCCTGGTAAACAAATGGCTATTGCTCTTTCTGTCTCGTGTAAATGAAAGGTTCCAGGTGTTTCACTGCTGTGATGAAAGCCACAAAATATGTTCCGTGCGAGAGACTAAACCACAGTGTCTGAGAAGTGATGTTGGGGAGGGATCCTCCAAGGTTATGCTTGCTTGTATCTGATTTTTTCTAGTTTTAATTTGTTACTATGTCTTAATTGCATGTGTATAAAATCTAATTATTTGTACATCTATGAATTTATGCGTGCTACAGCATTTTTAGGAATATTTCTTTATGAAATAAATAGCTTAACCACAGGGTTATCATTGTTAAATCATAATTTTAGTAACATCTTTTGTTACATAAAGCACAGGAGAATTCCAAGTCTTTATATTTATTCTCGTACTATATCAGCCTTGTTGTTCTGAATCGTATTTAGCTGTCACTGCGAATAAACCAAAGGAAAGAGGGGAAACAAGAAAAGGCATGATGGTGGATGGGTAAAGCAGATTTCCTTCAAAATGAGGATGATCAGAGTCAAACTACTGTACGTTTGACATACCTTGCCCATTTGAGTGGGTTAGGAAGTTATTTTTTATCTTCTGACACATGATTGCATCGGACCGCTCTGCTTTGATCTCACCATGGATTTTTTTCTTTCTCTTGATGTGGGATTATTATAATTTATACATAAGGGATTTTGTTTTTTCTTGAGCCTCAGCAAACTTGAGTAAACATGGTATACAGTACATAGTAGATTAACATTGTATTCATTTACACATTCTCATTAGAGAGCCCTTAGGTAATTAATCAGAGGCTGTGGTATATATAAGGAGATAGACACTGTTCAAATAATGTATTCCTTTCTACTCTTACCGAGTGTGAGAAAAAGTGTCTGATCAATTCCTCCCTTAGATGTAGCTCTTTGAAGACATGCAGTGTCTTATGAGAGCACCACCACAGTATTTATTCTCGAGAAGCTGAAGGCTGCAGACCTTGCATATACTGTACAAACATAGCAGGGCATTGTTGCCTCATCTTAATAATCAGCTATTCCCCCTTAATACAGCAACCATATAACCCCAATTAAACCTATGCAGGTGTAAAAGAGTCACATTGCTGCATATGTTGAAGCTTCAGTTCAGAGTTTGCAATGTACTCTTCATGTTCACATACAGTGGCTAATTGATATGCCTTTTTGTGCCATACTGTGCCTTGAGATATGCATATTATTTATGATTTTTATGTTTTGAGGCATGACTTCATGAAAGCAGAACAAACATGTATCTTTCATATGTGCATTTAAAGAGCAACGTGCAAAACAAAGGATTTTGGGAGGGCCAGCTGTGCATAGAGAAATTGCTTTGTAAAGAAACATTGGAAAATGGTTCCAACATAAAAGAATCTTATTTATAATTAATAGCATGTGACTTGTCAAAAGGCGTATAAGAGATCTCGAGTAAAATACAACTTAATATCCATTAGAACGTGTGCAGTTAAATGTTTTTAAATTGTAATCTTGTAATCCTAACTTTTGCTTTTCCATCAGAAGGCAAAAAAGCTCTACATATTTATTCACCCATTAACCCGTCAGTGGCAGTCATGTACCACGCAAGGTGCTTGCCTAACTATTGGGAGCAATTTTCGAATCAGCGTGTGACAGTAAAGTAAAACAAAGCCTCAATATGGTGCGTAACAATTCTGCCAGCGATCAAAGCAGCTCCAGGCTTTAATTGCATCCATTGTAAATGAATTTTGTTTCTACATGAATGTGCCTGGAGGGCAGTCTCACTTACTGATTGAATAATTAGTAGCAGCCCCTGATCTCACATGCTAACAGCACGCATTGGCATGTAAATAAAATGTATTACAAAAAAAAAAAAAGCTACATTTTAAGGATGGGATGTTTTGAAAACCTGTTCTTTGAAGATCCAAACAATAATTTGGTAATTCCCTGTAGTAGAAAACAGTAAACAATCCAACTATATGTCCAACGTTAGATAGATTTCTGACTATTTCCTACCTGACATCAATGTCAGGAAGAAGTTATTCCAGCATTGTAATCATTTCATATTTCTACAGATAAGTATAAACATAAGCAAGTTTCCTGATTTCTTGTTATTTTGTATTTGTCGGTTCTATCACATAAAAGGGAAAGCAAAGAAGGCGTATTTCAGCATCTCAGTTTCTCTCCAAGGCAATCCGGATATTGTTCAGTTCTGACTGTAAACATAATGCTATCCATAGGCAACAGATATGTTATGGCTGTTACTGATGTACTTTCGTTAGATAGATTTGATGTCACAATAGCATATCCCTTGAGCAACCACAAAAGCCTTCAATGATGAAGGGTTTATTTTTAAAACTACAGGAAAGGCTTTCTGCAGATTAATTCCAGTGTATGGCTCCCATTGTGGGAGAAACAAATTGAGCTTTAAGGAATTAGTGTGTTTGCTGCATAAATCTCAAATCTATTCCTGAAACATATGATTGTGTTTAATGTGATTGGATGCTTTTGTGTTGCCTCTGAGTGGCAAAGGAAGCAGCGTTTGCCGACAGGAGCTCAAAGTACAGTAATGAAGGCTCGGTGTTCCTCCATTGACCCAGGTGTGTTGTCTAAATACAATATGGATGTGCCGAGCCGCCTGTGTACTCCAGTGCTGGGAGACTATTTGCTGAAGGTCATGTGGGATCATAGCATGCCATTAATAATTCCTGAAAGCATCCAACATCTCCATCTGTTCTGCTGCATCCATCGCTCCACTTCAAAGACAAAGGCAGCATCTGCAGGTAAGCATTAAACCTGCCTCCAGGCTAAGATGTTGGAGGTGGGACTCTTTGTAGAGAGAACATATCTCTGGTCATCAGGTCATGCTGCTCATATATTAGCCAATTAATGTTTGTATGTTTGCTCTCACAGCTTGAACCTTTGAACACATAGACCTGCAGCTGCACATTTACAGTGAATAATGGCTATTGTGTGCATGTTTTTCAGCTATAACCGGCTGAATCTAGCGGACGTGTGTGTACAGTAATTCCACACACACCCTCACAGGCTACAGGCCTCTCAACAGGGATGCAATTACCACCCTCTGTTGAGTCTAGCCAGTCAGCTTGACAAGGTGTTACCGGAGAAATTATCCAAGCTGATTTTGAACCAAGCATTTAATAATGTGAATTGTGTGTATTTGTGTGTGCACCTGAACAAATAACATGTTTATACCTGTGTGCCGGGCATACAGTGTAGTAAAATCTCAACAGGTCTCAATGACAGGCCCACTTGAGATACGCAGGAGTCCTGCAGGGAGTAAATGGATGTTTGGCGGTGGCATGTGCTGCCCGGGCCTGGCGGGCGCAGTGGGCGAGGAGGCAAGTGCCTGGCTGAGTGAAAGATGGCAGTGTGCAAGGAGAGTGTGTGCACACAGCTGAGGCTGTGACAGAAAACAGTGAGAGTCCTGCTCCTGCTGCTTCATCTTCCCCTGCCAATGATATATCTACAATTTAATTTTGTGAATAGCGCAGGTCCTCCATGACAGAGTCTGGGCAGCATTTGAACTGTTAATTATAAAGATGTGTTTTTGTTAAAGAAAAGAATGGAAAGCTTTGTTTGGATGAAGATATTTTATAATTTACTGTAACATTGAAAGTACAGCGTATCATTGGATGAAGCTTACAATTATTCCGGCTTCACCCCTTACATGTGGTCTGCTGATAAAGCACCTGTGCCCATGAGTAACTGCACAATCTCTCAGCCCTGGGCTCCTGTACTGTACTGTAGAGCTGACCAGTGAGTCTACTCGAATCACCATCAGCTCCAAACTGCTTAGCCTGGCCAATTTGAATTTCACATCTCTGCTGACTCATAACCCTGTCAGGACCTTTCTTCTTTATCATGTCGGTCTCCGGTCGCCCCTCATCACAAGCAATAGAAATTAATTATTCAGATTAGAAACCGAGCCACGATTACTGTGATTTTTGTCAAAGGTTTTGTTTTGGCTTAATATAGATATCTGATCGGGACATTACTGCAGAGCCAAGGTGGCTTTCAAAAGCAATAATTTTTGCAGTATTTTTCATTCACAACATTTGAGTGCAAGTTAATGGCTGTGTAAGAACAGGCAGGAAAGAGAGCAGGAAGTGATTTTGTCTAATGACACTCTCGGTATTCAGGTAAGAGCGAGTGCGGCGCTGTGCGGCGGCTGAGCTGGACTGAGGCTCAGATCAACATGATAAAGAGGGACTGATTGAGCTCCGTACATCCACAGGAAGCTGAGCATTGGGGTTCAAGGTTATCTGGACAAATCAGACTCCTGTTTCCATTCATCCCCTCCTCACCCAGCAGCCAGCTCTTCCTGGGCAAACTAGCAAATTAGCAATTCTGATGTCTGCAAGCAGGTCTGGCAAGGGAATGCCTGTGAATCCTAATGCCATGATTAAACTTTCATATCCGTCCGGGGGAAGTGCTGCATATACAAAATAAGCAATCTCTTTTTTATTTTACAGAGCTTTAAGTATGTCTGTCGTGATGGGCGAACCTAAACCCTTCAGTCGGGTTAAATGGACTGAGCAAGGTGGGGGGGTGATCCATCACTCAAATGACTAAATCTCTCTTCAGTGAATATGATCAGAAACAATATACTTAACATAATAAACTGTATTTAACATGCTGCTGTCACCATTTGCATTGCAACCGCTGTCTGCATCAGTGCATCTGTAAACAGGCCCAGCCCCCACCCCTCAACATTGTAAATGTTAATACTTGGTGTGGATTAACATATTAAATGGTCATGTTTTGTGAAATGAAATACCGAGGCAATGTTACGCTCCCTTGGCCGGACATGCAGAGTGGATGGGAGAGAACATGAGGAACAGGGAGCTGGGCCTGGATGCGGCCATTATGTAAGATGGTCTTATCAGGCGCTACCTCCTGCTGAGCTTCAGCCTGGCTCCCTCTGCTCCCCCTTCCTGGTGCTCCCACAACATGGGCCTTCATTAGCAGGACTAAATATCCCGTTCTCTGCAATCTCTATCATTTCTTGCCTTGAGGCAATCCGATAATTACCTGTTCTCATTTCCCCTCCTTCTGGCCAGCAGGGAAGTGTTCTGACTTGCATTAGTTTGCATGAAATATTATCAGAATATTGCACATTTCTCCATACTGCAGCCTCTGACACGGGAAATATAGAGTCTCAGGAGCTGTGATTGACAGGTGTCTGTCTTTCATGTTCCTCTGAGAATAGGTGCTTTGTTCTGGAGTTACAGCAAGAATTTTGATGGAAGGAGGAATGGGTGCGTAATGTGTATAACGGCTTTGTTGCTTTGTTTAACCTCCGACTGCCATTATTTTCGGGCAGTATTGTTATGCGTTACATTGCTCTTTGTTCCCTTCTGTGTAGGTGTAAAAGAACTCAATCATTTTCCGAATTTAAACTCATCAGTGAGTTTTCCCCGCAGAACGGTTATAAAAGAGTAACATCTTCCTCTCTGTGAGTCCTATGAGGGTTTTTGGAAAGAGACGGATGAGTACATGGCATACAATGCCTTGGAGGGGAAGACATCTTGAGTGGATATGGTCAGAAAGCCAGGAATTCCATGCAGCTGCACAGATTCTGCCTCATTTTATTCATTCCTATCAGTAATAATGTCCAGCGGCTCTGGATCAGGAGATGTATAAATGTTACCACTAAAAGCGAGCAGCTCAACTCTAAACCTCAGTGGTCAGAAGAAATTATATGATAGCTTTAACAGGCAAGAAAATGCATCTGATCGTGATATCGTGCCATACATCCTTATTTGTCTTAGTTACCAATGTGGCTGCTCAAGCGCACATATTCTTTCTTCAAGTGCTTCTGTTTAAAAAGGTAATGTCATGCATGGTATTTGCCAAAATGCATCTCTGTTTTAACGCCAACGGAGCCATTAGATTGATTCTATCCAATTAAAAAGATGTCTCTAAATGTCATTCAGGAATGCATATTGAAATTGAAAAGGAACTTGTGTGTTAAGCAGAGGATCCGTCTGATACTGAGTTGTTGTTGATGCATGAGCTTAAGCCTATTCAGTGTTTCCCCCCGCCTTGCTATGGGAAGCAGCGATAATTTTGGACTTTGTGACGGTCACTTTAATCTCTAATGAAGGCTCGTCCCTGGCTCTGCTCAGCCCTCTGATAGCAGAGCAGTCATAAACAGGCCTGTCAGGGGGATTGCAGCGCTAGCAGTGCAAAATGGCAAAGAAAACCCCAGGGACCGAGCCATGCTCGCATTATGGTCTAATTCACATATAGCTCGGAAAAGACAGAAAATTCTCCTACTTTGCCTCTCTTAGCTTTCTGTGTGGCTGGATCCTTTGGACTCACTTTTTCCTATTTAAAATAAACATTACATTAATCGTAAACAAGTCACGCTCCAGCATGCCGTCAGTTGGTCAATTTATCCTTCAGGGTAATCTGAGTGGAAACTCAAATATCAGGAGCCTTATTTCAGCTGAAAATAAACACTCGGCTTCGGAGATTGCATCACAAATTGACCATAAAATCTGTGTTTCTAGATCCATTCACGCTGTGTTACAGTATACGCTTCTTTTAGTTTGACAACATTACCATACAAATGGAGACAATTTCATGTTTAACATTTAGTGCAAGATGTAAATGTGTGCTCAAATGATTCAGTGAAACTGATTACTGGTTGCTCCTTGTTCTGACACATCCTGTGCTCATGCAGCATGCGCGACAGCTGGTTAGTAATTAGAATAATCTTCTCCCTGGTAGTGATTTAGCTTTCATGACTGCAGCTTACCTCAAATTGAAAATAAATTTATAGATAAATGCCTTTGCTGTTCCAGCAAATTATACTGCTGAAACTCAAAGGAGCCAAGTTGTTTATTTTGGTAGTAAAAGAGCAATCAGAGAAAACAGACAAAGCGCTTTATGAGTGCTGTCAGATTAATAATGATGCTACCCAGCGGTGATGATACAAACGATTATTTTTCTGCACACTCTACCCCACCTCATCATGGTGATTATAGATACTATATCATTATTATATCAAGCATTCACTACAGATTACAGAGTTAATTGATGCTTGCTCCAGGAATGGCAAGCTCCCTGTGCATCCAATAAACTGGGAATTACTGGGCAGGAGAGAAACACACATTATGTTATCCAAAGCAAACTAGCATTAAATCAGCTTTGGTGAGTTCATGTTCACTCTGTATTTTTCTTAAGTGAGCATGTGTGTGTAGATACACACACAGATACACACGCAAGCACACAAACATCAGTTGACATTGTTAAGATGAAGCTATACATGTGATACATTGTTTTTCTCCGAGCTTCTGTTCGGGTGTATCTGGGCAAATCCCGTGGTGATGAGGCGTAGAGTCTGTCAGGGAGAAGGCATAAGCCTTTCATATGCATAGTAGAGATAAGAGGCAGCCATTTTATCAGGCGAGCTGTCTTCCTAACATGCTTGTGTGTTACGTGTCCTCGGCAGCGCCTCCAGAAACATGTCCCTTTAATGACACGGCCCTGTGCGCGCCAAAAGGACGTCCAGTATGTTGCCGAACTCTAACCTGCCAATTACGCCAATTGCACATGGCATCAATGTTGACAAACACACCAGGAGAATTGCCGATGTTGATTGGTAGCTGTGTTCCGAAGTCCCCTGCTGCGACCTCTTCTGTAATTTAACAAGCGTGGAGGAGAACGGCAACGGGTTTCCTAGAAAATTCCCCAAGCCTTGTGTTCTTTTGTAACGGGGCGATGTTTGTGCCAACTGAACAGGCAGAGAAATGGATCTAGCGTGTCAAGAAGGCAGAGAGAGAGAGAGAAATCATTCTTCCTTCTAGTCACACTGTATATGATTTGTTTCGATTCATAAAGAGTGTTGTGTCTCCTGCTGGGCCGGGGTAACATGTAGAAAGTTGTTGTTGTTGTGGATCAAATTGCCTCTGAGGATTAGATCCCAAATACTGACCCAGCACCATTAGCTGCTACTTATGTAACCCTTGAAGAACACTACTGTTGGCACCTGAGTATGAAGCTTAGCTGCCTATGAAGTGAAGCAGGAGACACTGCCAATATGGCAATATGGAAGCATATTAACGATACAGTGGCTGCTCACTTGTGAGTGCTTGGTTAGAAAACATAAAGGCTTTTTCAGCAGGTTTTTGGAGAAGAGCAGCATTGTGCAACATCAGCCTATTTGCAAAAATGTAGTTTTGATAAGCATGCATCTTTTGAAGGAATACAAAAAGATGATGCCCCTTTTTGTTTTAGAACACATTTACTTTCAAACTAAGCTCATGATTTTTTAATTCCTGTTTCAAATAACAAGATTCTATATGACTGAATACATATCATTTTACTCCAAATATAGGGAGTCTTAAATAAAAAAAAAGCAACCTGATCGTATACTGTTTTCTTGGATCAGATATTTTGCCACATTTCAGGATACTACAATATCTTTTTTTCTCTTCTTTTTCCACTTCTCATACTCGAGGAGTTTTTTGCTCTGATACATCTCCTTGCAAGGCGCTTTAAAGACAATAACAACCACAGATTATAGTTTAACACTGAGGTCAGGAACTATTCTATAACAGTTCATGTAAGCACTGGGCTGAGAGAAGCTGGGGTTGTGCCATCAGTGTGTGGTTTGTATTTGGAGTTACCTTAGAGCTGAAGTCAGACCTGGTCAATGTGAAGTGTCCTTGCCCACTAAGAGCATGCTTTACCTTTGGTAGGAGCACTATGATACACAAAGACAGGGAGCAAAGCAGGCGGCTGCCTCTGATGGCCTGCTGGAAGTAAACTGAGCTCAGTCCCCACATGTCCTCTCCACTTCTCTTACATAACACGCTGTTAAGCTGGAGTTAGCAAACATTAGAGGTCAGCTGGTTATTGGAACAGTGGACATGTAGTCATTAACTGGATAAATGTTTACAATAGAAAAATGAGATAGCTGTGTGAGGCTAACAATGGTTTTGACTGATTCACTTGTTCTATACAATACTGAAACAGTTCAAGATAGAGGGTTTGCGAATGTAAAGGAAGACTGAAGTGACTTGGTCTATTCTGTCCATGTCTCTGTGAGGCTGCCCACTGCCAGCCCTTTGTGATGTTCTTTGGATCTTCCTATGCCTCAAGGACATGATGTTTTCCTTTTACCTTATTATGTCAGTGCAGCTTAACCAGTGCTGCCTGTCAGACATGTTGAATGTCCCCTAACAATGATGGTGCAATCATTCACACCTATGTTAGATAAAGAGAGGCTGGGGAATCGATTAGTGTCCATCTAAATTACATCAGCGCAACCACTGACACCAGCCTGCAGTCCAATGCCAACTCATTGATTAAGAACTGTTTCCAATGGCCTTATGTAACCAGCCCTCTGCATTAGGCTAGAACTTTTGCTGCTTTTAGAGTTGGCTTTTTCTCTTGTCAGACAGAAATGCCTAAATGAATAAAAGCTGCCAATCTGAAAAACGACTCACCTTCCTAAATGGGGTTTGAATAATGTAGGAACAATTATAGAGGGTAGTCAAAGTAGCGGATTTGTACATGATGGTACCGGAGCATGCTGTGCAAAAGGATCATTCGGGATAGTCGTAACAACCACAAAAACAACCTTCACTTCAGTGTGATTTCTGAAGTGTTTTCAAGGCATTGCAAAAATAAAAAATAGAAAAGCCTGTGAAAACCAAATTTAGATTGCTGTTGGAAGTCTCCATCTTAATACAGTCAACTCTTTTCCAACCCCCCTTTGGTTGTGATAAAAGAAAAAGCAATGTCAATCAGGTGCACTAATGGGAATGTGCATTTTGTAATTCACTCAAAGGGAATGGTAAATTGAAAAGAGTTTGCAACCTTTTAACACACTCACACACACCAGCGCTGACAGTCAAGCTCCATTATCTGACAGCTGGAGAGGTTAAAAATAACTGTGCTCGCAGCAAATTAGACGTATCATTTGGCTTCTAAGTGAGAGATGAATCTTTGTGTGGATGCTCCTGCCATGCCGTGACACAGGGGCAATATATCAGGCTGTGTTTGCCTGTCTTTCTCATAAACTCCAAATGGAATTGTAAACAGATGAAGCAATTTTACACCAAATGTATTCTCTCTGAGTCGCTCCTATGCTACAGTGAGGAGCCCAGCTACCGTAGACATGTACATTACTGCCCCATGCACTCTCAAGCCAAAGTACATAAATCATCATTTGGCCGCCTGCAGGGTTATTGCAATCGCTCAAAGCCAATCTTCGAAGTGTTTTATATGTTTTTTTATCTGATGATAAATCTGGTGTTATTGCACATACGTGGGGAAGACTTCTCAAGAACCCGCTGCATGGTATTTTTCAGATTCATAAATGCTATACATCATGCGCATACAGAACATACACACTCAAGGATGAGCTGTATGGCTCTCCATGCTGCTTCTCACAGTCAAGTTTTCCATGTCATTCAACGGCACCTTGCCCGATTATGCATTTAATGTCAGGTGGTGGAAGGTGGGGTGTCAGTTCCCATTTAGGATAGTAAAATAATGTAACTGTTGGATCCTTGTTGCTGTGAGGTAAGTAAAGAGATTTCCATGGAGGCTTAGGTGTCAGCCGAGGTGCAGCGTTTCCTCTAAGTACCTAACAACATCATTGTTAATTCATAGCTATTTAATCACTTACTAGAGTAGGTGCAGAAAGGATGATCTTTGTGTCATGTTGTCTCACAAGGTAATCTCTTGTATTTCCTCGCTTAAGACCCATGCTCTAAATTTGTCACTGACTGTGTGAAACCGCATTCACCCCACGAGTTTTAGGATGAGTTTTAAGTCTGCATATTTACTGAGCTCAGTGTGGCCCTGCCTCCGCCTGCTTGACATGATTTATCTCATCCTGCCTAACTGACAGGTATTGATGTGATACAAGGATAAATGCAGTAGATTGATGGAATTAAAGCCCATGCTATTGTTCCCATGCTGTGCATCACTGACACATGTGAGACTCTTGTCTCTCATTAAAGAAAATAAATGCTTCAGGCATCCTCCCTGCAAAAGCATCACGTTTGTGTGTGTGTGTGTGCTTATGCGCCCGTGTGTGGGAAGCTATCTCACTTGTTTTCCCTCTCTATAATCTCTCCCTCCTTGCACAATGGATTTAGCCTAGCCTTGAATGGGAGAGAGTACAAATTGTAGCTGACTCTAAACAGCTGGGCATTCACCCCGTCGACAGAGGCCTGGACATGTGATTACATTAAACAAAGAGGCGAGACCATTGATTATTTAATAAACGTCCAATTTTTGCTTATGAAAAGGACAACATCACAAGCATAGCCATGGCCCATTGTTGAGCCTGCTTGAGTCGTAACCCTGGGCAATCCCCATTGCTTCTTATATGATGCATATAGAAATCTAATCTTAACTACGCAAAGGGAAAAAAAAGGAGAGAAGCTTTCTCCACTTTACGTGCACAGCAGACGCTTGGCTGTGCATCTACATTTTAGGGAGGTAGTGTTAACTCTATATTTGGATTCCATTGGAGTGGATTAAGGATTCTTTACTGCAAACCCACGGGATTCTCAGAGACATAAAAGAGGAGACTGCTTGCATCCATGCTATACAAATAATTGCAGGTTTCAAATCGAGTGTAATTTCAAGCACCAGCTATATGGGAGAGTGTGGGCTTTGATGTACAAATCCACAATTCATGGAGGATTAGCGCCCCAAAGGTTAGCAGTTGCTAATTACAGGAGATTGGTTATACATATCTAACAAGGCAAGAAGACAGCCTTAATAAATGTGAGGATTCCTCGGGAACAAGGATAAGCGGCTGTGATAAGCGCACATGTATTTGAATCACTATAGATTGATACCCTGTAATGCCCTTGTTCATAAAGTGAAAGGAAAGAAGCACTGTCTTTTCTATTGTCTCTACAAACAGCATACCTTGTGCGATATGAGATTTTCAAGATGCATTTGTGAATGCAGATTTGAGCAATCATATAAATTAACCTCTCCGATATTCTTCCTGTGTCTCCTACTGCAGCAATTTCTCTTTTACTGTATTTTGCTTGCAGCGTTCAGTGCTGCATTACCATAATCCTTGGTTCCCTTCCACAAACCACCACTGGCTAAATGAATCTATTATTTTAGCCTGGAGCCGAAAAGATGCAACAAAATGCAATGCATTGAAGGGAATTAAACTTGTGATAAGCAGCACATTTTCTCTATAATAGCCTGTCTACAACAGACTTTTAACTTATAGTTGGAAGTATCAGCGCACTTGACCTTTAAATAATCTGAATGTTGTAAGCTTAAACCTTTTCAAAAGGAAATAACATAATGTAATGCTGCACAGTCGTTTAGTGGAGCTCCATCTCACTGCCCTGTGTGACCCACGGTAGCCGACCTGGCCAGTGTGGCCTTGTGTTTTCATATGGCCCTAAATTAAACATGTCCGAGCAAAGGCAGCCACTTGCTGTGCTGCGGGAAACGCTTTTTCATCTCCTAATGAATGTGCCTGAGGGGGTCCCACAGGGGGCTCCACTTCACCCCTCATTAGGCGGGGTACTGCCTCTGCCTTCATGCTGAGGAGCAACCTCCTGGAGAGGGGCCTCCCACTTCATCTGAACGTCCCACGCTCCCCTGCCCTGGACCAGTGGACTGCACTCTCTCTCTCTCTCTTTTCACCTTGTCTCCACTGCGTCCCCCTCATCACAAAGCGTTCGCCTTATGGTCGCAGACCAGGGATGACAGGGATGAGAGGACTGTCCGTGCTCCTAATGTCCTTTTAATGGCCTTGTTTGGTCTTTTATAGTTGTGATATATTGCTATGCACACCCTTCTAATGTCCTCCAAGAGATAATCTTGAATCTCTTTTTCACACCAAGTGAAAGATGGCTTTGTTATAAAACTCGTAATTATTTATTAACTAATCAGGACTGCGTCGGATCGTCACTTTTTCCCGTTCTTATTACGCCATCAACGTGTGTGTTAAGACAGACAGGTGCTGAGGGCCAGACATGCAGTTCCTTGGTTAGCAGAGGGCTGAAGATCTGCGAGAGACCATATGTCCTGCTCTGGCTTAAAATGCCCTCGTAGTGCACCGCTGCATGTACCTACTCCATTGTGGAAATATTGACAGCTTCCTGTCGTTAATGAAGCAACATAGCACGGACAATTCCCGGTTGTTTTGAGACAGCAGGAAAGAAAGGAGGGATATACTCGCTGTCAGCTGACTCAAACAGCCTTTGCAATGGCGGTGGCAGAAAAGGCTGAAGAGCTGATTGTTATTCTAGAGCTTTTGGGATGAGTTTATGCAATCGTTAATCTTGGCACTTATTTATTTGCCTGGGATTAGAGCACCATGGCACATTCACCGACACTCAGTGAAGCTGGGTTCGCAAAAGGTAGCTGCGAGCGCTCCGGCCTTCCACTGTTAGCAAAAGCGTGCAAGGAGGAAGGCATGCTTTGCGCATGGCTGCTTAATCCTGCCATGTTAAACAAAACCAGGCCAGTGTTTGTAGGACTATGAAAACAGCAGTGCAGAGGGAATGTGCCTCACATGCTGTAAGCAGTCTGTGAACTCTGTGTGGCAGTAGACACTCCTCGTGCACCCCTGTCGTCTAGGAATGCCTTTCATACGGTCTGCTACAACTGGAGGAGAGGCAGGACCACGCTGTGTTGCTCCGCATCTTCTCAGTGAGAGCAGAAAATATTGTATTAACTCAACGTTTATAGAAGCCAGGCCTCGTTTTAAGCATCATGATAATGCATTTTTAAACCCCATGGTAAAGAAGCATAAATGATTAAAGGTAACTTAATTTAAAATATTGTAATGACTCAATTAAATAAACTTTTTTCTCAAATCACAACCGTTTTTAGATATATCTATATAATATATTCACATGTTTTTGCTGCGAGCCCATCAAATATCACTTGATGCTCATTTAAATAAACACTTACTGGTGTGACATAGCAGTTTGCTGACACTTAAGCAAGCCATTGACATTCATCGCCTCAGTCTACTTATCACGCCCCTGATACTGCCAGGAGCAAAATGAAATAAACAGATTGATTTTTTTTTTTTTGCAAGTAAAGATTTTACATGGTTTGCGATCAAAACGTTTCAGTTGAATCATTTTGTATATTTAGCAGCATTGAAGATAGATGCATGATGGAAGTAAGCCCAGTCACTTATTAAGACCCTAATAGGCTAGGGCACTGTATATGGATTAGATAATTGCTCTGTCTCGTTTATATTCTCCCCCTGCACCTGGACAAATGGGCCTGGAAAATATTTGAAGGCCTGGAAAATATAGGCCGGATACCAGCATGTTATAGTAAAAACAAAAGAGGTCCAGGTAAAAATGGAACGAGTGAGCGCAGTGAAGCAGGCTCTTTGAGAAAAGCTCTTCTTCTGTCCCATGACACCGGTGATCTGTGGAAAGGTTGGGTGCCTCTAGTTTCAGCTCTATCAAGCTCTGGATCTTTGAGCAGCAGGATTCAGTATCACCAGCTAATGAAACAAGGCTCATTTGTCTCAATCACACGTCCCTGGTAGTATCGGCTAGCCATTGATGCCATTCATCTTCCCTGTCCTTGCCTGCTCTTTTTCAGCTGATGAAAACCAAAGACCTTCAAGCAAAATGTCAGAGCTTCTGTAAAAAGTGCTCATCAGTGCAGCCGAAAAAAACAGTGGAGGAAAGGCAGGGCTGTGTGCAGCGTTTGTTAAACTCAAATACAATAACTTTTAGATGATATTAAAGGCAGACAGACCTGCTTGTTTTGGCAACTGAATTTCCATTTTGCAAGTTAAAATAAATTCAAATAATAAGATGCATGTCTACATGATTTAGGGGCTTTTGTGAATTTCAAGTTTTACAATCTGATGCCCATTTTATTATGAACAATTAAGGATGATGTACACTGATATATAAACACTAACAAGCTGTGGGGAAGAACACCACAATGTAAAGCTGGAGCTCATTGAGGATGTAGTCTTAGGCATCTGTATTTTTATAATCTTATCTGCAGTTAGAAATGCTAATTCCTGTTATATTTCTGAAACAATATAACAATTTTCAAAGGGAAGTTATTAATAGATGCACATCTTACACTGTGGCTCCTTATTATGTATTTTCTTTTGGAGAGACATTACATGATGACATTACAATCATAGTGGGGTTTTTTTTCTCACTTAATGTATATGCTACATTTCCGCGCTGAGCTGGCTTCAGCTGATGTCATGTTCAATGGAAATTCTGACTTGCGCCATAACTGCAGGCTCATGCAGAGCTTCCCTCTTCGATGGAGCAAATCAAGATCGTGATGACTATCTGGCCCGTGCAGCCGGCCTGCGTTGTCTGGAAACATGTTTTCCTAAGGAGACCACAGAGGGACAATTACTGTCAGCTGAACTATTCAGCCTGCTCTCCATGTGTGTTCTGGCTGCATGCCTCTGACCCACTGACCCTGAGCAACAGCATGAGACGGGACCCCCAGCCTCCCGCCTCTTTTATCCCCACTACTCCACCCCAGTATCCACCATCACTGAAGCATCCAAACATTGACTTTTCAAGTCTTTAAAATGCAAAAATAAAATGCTCGTATACTCTGTCAAGCCTCTGGCAAAAAGACAATGCAGGAAGTTGTATGGGTGTAAGTTTTGATTTCTTTGTGTGAAACAGTATAAATTCAAAAACCCACAGCAGAATCCTGGTTGTCTTACAAAAAATGCATACTAATGCAGCAATTATAGGAGGAAGGAAGTTGTACAGTGTGGCAGTAGCAAATTCCCTGGTGCAATGGAACAAGGCTCTTTGTTGTTATGTAAAGGTTTCTGCGTGTAATTGCAGTGGATGTTTTGAGGGATTCATTATTTATATATTCCTGTGTTTTTCTAAAGTAGCCGACTAGGCTGCTGTCCCTGCAGGGAGATGGGGAGCTGAGAGGTGCTTAACTAAGGCACTGTACCACAATCAAGGCTTTAACCAATGCCTGCTTAGTGCAAGTGGTCAGACTAAAGGTTCAGAAGCATCACATGATCCCCAGCTAGAGCTTAGAATTCAAACAGCGGCTCCTGCACCAGTCAATCAGTCGGTCCTGTGTGATTTCAGCCTCAGTGATCTTGAGCTTCGGTGCATCCCAATGCCTTGCTGAACAATGCATGAGTCAAGCAAACAATGCACAAGCATCTCTGGCTCTGACTTGTAAAAACGTCCATCCCCCTTCAAAAGTGCATGTTGTTTAATAGAGGGTTTATCACATTTGAATTTATGAAGGACCCAAACCAAATGATCTAAATAGTTAGACAAAAACATGTAAATGATTTTTTTCCGGCTGATAGAATGCATAAGTGAGTGCTGTCTACAGATTGTATTTTGCCATCAGAGTAAACAGTGTGAGCCTTTCTCCCTCCTGGCACACATGCACGCACAAACGCACACGGAGGGGGCGTGCCCTCCGGTCCCCAGCACCCGGGCACAACTTCACTTGTCACTGCAGTCACAGACAAAATTGGGATAGGTGGGGGAAGATGGATCGAGGGAGGTACGGAGTGATGGGGAGAGAGAGAGAGATTTGAGCTCAGGTGGGGCAGACATGGGAGGGGAGAGCAGCGCCGCACACATGCTACCCTTCATGGTGCTCGTCTGCTCGGTAAACCCAGGCTTTTGTTGTTTCCCCTGGAGTGCAGGCGTGCAGACTCCCAGTCAGGAAGCTCGTCAATCTTTGCCACAACAATACATAAATTAGTGCCCAAATTACTGTTACGCCGGTGGAGAAAGAGACATTGAGAGAGATGTCTTGCGCTGCGGTTTGGGAATACATCTTCCCCTCTCCTGCTCCCCCTCATAGAGGGTGTCAGAATGCACTTCAATAAAACAGTCAAGTAAATACAGGGAGAGACATAAAGAGAGAAGCACTGCTGTGTTGTACAGGCATCTAGAGTTGGGCGGTTTTGAAATATTAATGGGCCTCACACACAAACAAACACAGATATGTACGCATGAGTTCATCCAAAAAGCCGCCCAGGGCGAGGGTCCAGACCTGAGCATTAGCAAAGTCACTGCACTGCTATGAAGGAATAATAGGGAAAGGCTTGAAATGCCTATCTTTTGCAACGGAAATATCTTCAAATAGACAGTAGCTGGTCTCCAGTGAAGGGGGATCACTGCTTAGGCAGCTAAATGATTGGGGGGGAATTAGCAAGACGCAGCATAGAGACATCAAAATGTGTCAATTATGTCTTTCCTTGCTCTAATCCCTCTGGTCAGAATGTTTTTTTGATGACTTCAGCATGTGTATAGGTTGAATGGAAGCTGTTTAAAGTGATGATACAGAGTTTCGGTCTGCAGGTGATTTTCTGTACAGTGCTGTGTGTCTTCTTTGTGCTAAAACCAGCAAATGCCATTAGAGCAGCTCTATGGTAATATGCCAACAGCCCCCATCCCTAAACAAATAACACATTTATACTATTCAGCCTGTGTTCCGTGCCACGACTGTCCTTTGCCGCTGACATTCAAATAACCTTTCTTCTGCTGCATAAATGGGAATAAAAAAGTATTGTGTTGTGCAGCTTCACATGACAGCAGAGCCTGGCAGATGAAAAGAGGCAGAATCCTGATTCCAGCTCTTGTTAGGCTGTCGTCTCTGTACAGCGAGATCTGACTGTCACGGGTATCTGTTTAAAGAAGACTCTTTATCAACCGACAGCTGATCTCTACCGCCAAATAGGAAGTTCATGTAGCAAATGAATAGCTAGGAGCACTTAATGAAACGGGAACATTGCTCAGTGCACTTTTGCCAGCTGTTTCAGAGCCTCTGGTGTTTGTCTGTTGACCATGTGTGAATGCTCTGGTATTCAGACTTTTTTATAACAGTCTTGAGAGCAGGCATGTGATCCTTTTTAAGCTTTTGTTTGCTTTTGTTGCAATAATATAAAAAAGGGGGAAGTATTATTAACACAGTTTGTCTGATGGAAAAGCATTGTTAATCTGCTCATAAGGCTGTGTTCTGTTCAGTTCCTTACATAATGTCTGACATGAGCCCGCTGGCTTGCGTCACTCTGTCATTGACAGCTGTCAACACAACACGGCGACACACACAGATACGCACCAATGCACTCACTCACACACCACCATGCACAGAGGCAAATGTGTGTTTTTTTTCCCACAACTGCTTCACATTTTTTTCTGAATGTGTGTTGTCAATGAGCCAATGATAAAAAGAGAAAACGCCATAGACAGGTCGGTATACAGAAGCCTTGATTTCAGACCTCAGTTATTGTACACACCTATCGTGAATCATCGGGCAATGAGAAAAATGATTGAATGGTCCAATCGAGTAATGGGTTAAGCCATCAGCATTATGACGGTGGCCTGGGCCTGGCTCTGTAATGTTAGGGATAATCTTAATCCTTCGATGTTATGTCAGTAGTCCAAGGGTTCAGTGCAAACAGCCGGGACATTTTGACAAGTGATTTTCCATGTTTGCACAAGCATGTAGGATTTTTATTTTTCACTTTTTTTTGGTTACAAGCATGCTTGATTGAAAATATAAACAATATCATTCTAAAAGGTATTGGCTCACCCTTATTGCATATCATTATTTTTCATTAAGAATTCACATATTTCACGTATTTTTCCATACATCTCTCGGCTTCACAATTTCAATATCTCCGGTGAATGATTTTGAAGCACAACTACATTTGCAGTGCATATGGAGGAAGTGTTCTTGTCTGACGCTGTCTGTCTATCCAGTGCTCATAACAATATAAACAGTGACAGGGCCCTTGTAAGCTGTTAGTGTGCATTTGGCAAATTGTTCTTGGTGTTCACATTTGACTGTCACTTTCCAGGCCTTTGATAATGTAGTGTAGTTAAGCAGTGGGTTGATCTGAGGGCTGTGCAGAAGACAGTGAAGGGCACTGGGTGAACAAGAGGAGGCCTAGCTGCCCTATTGTACATGTGCTCTGAGTGACACGTCATCCCCTCAAAGGGCCTGCTAGTGTGGTGAATCAGTGTCCTTGAACTGCTCAACCACAGACAGACAAAGAACACGCTTTAGCATTGGGCTTGACTGTCTCCTCTCGCTGCCATGCCCATTGTCCAAGACACCCACGCCAGGCTGCAACGCTGCATACAGGAAATCAGTGTTGAGCCGCAGTCCGACCCTTATGGTTATGCGCAGTGTGATTGTGCTGCAGTGTGAATCACACATAATCTTGGCGTCTCCGCAGGTGTCTTTGAAGTGGACTGCGTGCAGAGGCCACCTCGCAGCGCTATGAGGAGCGTCAGGCGGTTGGGATGGGCTTTAGCATGGCTGCCCGTCTAACTGTGCCTGGCTTTGATGTCGTAAACAGAGCAGGCAGTGCTGGCAGGCAGGCAGGCAGGCAGGCAGGCAGGCGCAGTGAATGGGATCAGTGGCACTGCGATGGTCAAGCTCAAGCAAGCCAGCAGCTGCCTGTTTCACACCAAGAGGCAGTTAACACCGCAGCTCATGTCAATATATATTGACTGCCAGATTGGTAGTGCTTATAAGCGCAGGCCTTTTTGTTTGATTGTCTCTCTGCTGTGAATTCATTTTGAATCATCCTCAGTGTCCAAAGTGTAGCTTAGGGGCCTCTTGACCAGTCACTCCAGAGGAAAACTGTAGCAATAATACAGATATACAAACACTGACTTAGTCTGATGCTGTAGGTGACTTTATGGTGTATTTGAACTCCATTGTATCATTGCCGGGTATTTATTCTCCTTGACCCCCTCTCCACATCTTTTTGAAAGCAGCTTATCCTACTGTGAAAATTACTATATGTTCAAACTGAGATCTTTTCTTATACAAGAAACTACAGAGCCTGCCTCAGCCGGTCCAGAGACAAACCCTTTTTACTGTTGAGCGCACAGAGCATCCAGGGGCTTGTGCAGCGGTGAAGTGAGAGGGTGTTAGCTGGTGAGGCTATGTGCACTCAGGTCTTCCTGCTGCAGATAGGGCTTTGTGAGGCATGCTCATGTATGTGTATGCCCTGCCCGGCCTGGCACCCCCGCGTCTCTACTCCCACTGCTTTCACCTGATGTGGCACAGCCTCTGTCAGGCCTGAACGAGCGCCTGGCCAGCTCCGCTTCTTCAGGAGAGATGAAGGCATCTCAGAGCTATGCTGTGGGGGTGGGGGAAGCAAGCAGCAGCCTAAGCCTGGAGCTATCAGAGGCTGGAGCTCAGAGCCAAAAGCCTGTGGGCTGGATAGGGTGGGTGGAAGCTTGGCTTAACTTTGGCAAGACATGCATAGGCACAGCCCTGCACTGCCACCCAATGGCTGGGGCCTGTCACTGCAACCTTTAGCTCACCATAACCACAGCTAGTCATAATTACAGCACGCTTCAGTTGTTGTGAGTGCATGTCAGAACAAATTATGTAAGTAATGAGGCTGAAAACGCTAAAGGAGTCGAAACACACTGCACTGCTAATGCTCATGCAGGGAGAACACAAAAACAAACAATAGAGTGCACTCGTAAGATAGACCTTACCGAAATAACAAGCAACTGCGCACAGTAAGGAAAAGATTAATTATAAATTAACCCTCTCAGTTAGGTTGTCACAGCCCGCCTACTGCCTGGATTTCACTCTAATCCGGGCCGACGAGGTGCAGTGCCCTCTATTGTATGTGAGAATCACAAATCGCAGGAGGTGTTGTCTGGAGGAGAATTAATTGTGCATGTTCCACCACTCCCTTTTGTTAATTTTACTAAAATGTAGGCTAATTCCATGTAAACATGGCCGGTCTTGTTGACTCCAGCAGCGTGAGGAGAACAGACACAGATTCCTGAATGAATAGAGTGTGGCTCCGGGGTTAGTGGATTAGAGGCTCTGTGTTAAGGGCCTCTCCCGGGCATGCCTGAGGGACAAGGACATTATCCACATGACACATTACAAGCTCCCAGGCAGATGATTAAAATGGGCAGGGATCTCTGGATTGAACTTTAGCAAAAGCACTTTTGATGTGATCAAACTGGTTTAAAGAGGTTGGATGTTAAGGTGTACGAGGGATATTTGAAGCTCCTAGTCTTTGCAAGAGACAGTTAGGCCTGGCTAGAGGGGGAGGCTGATGTAACACTTTGACATAGCGAATATATCTCCACTTGTTTAATTATTATAATTTTTATAGCATCCTATTAAGTCAAAAATCATAATATTCCTACCCTAATTGGTAAAGACTTGTGTTGCAATAGCTCTGATTGGTTGGCTGCATGGCTGGTTGCAGAAAAAGCATTACATGGTGAGGAAATATCCTGCGGTGATCTTTCCTCGATTTAGATCAGATAGCGGATTTTGTCTAGCGCTGCAGTGCACTGTAGGGATGGTGGGACTGAGATGCTGGAGATGTGGAGGAAGGCTGTGAGATAGAGATCTCCGGAGGGAGAGAAAGACAGGCGGGAGGGGGGGGGAGCTGGAGGTGGAGAGGGATGTAGCATCGGTGGCTGCAGTGATGAAGCAGAGAGCAGTGGGACGAGCTGGGAGTTCTGTGTCTCTGATGTGTGTGTGTTCTGTTGTGTTGCCCTGTGGTCCGCTCCTGAAGAGAAGGCCAACGATGGATGAGGCCTGTCCTCTCTGTGCCTTTGTCCTCTATGGCGGGTATATCACAGGCCTGTCAACAGCACAGCATCACAGCCACTGAACACTTTTCCCTGTGGCATATACAGAAGAAGACAGTAGCAGCAAAGTGGCCATGTTGTGAGTCTTTGTGGCCGCAATGAATTAACTCCTGAGGTTTTTATGGTTTTGAAGTTTAAGAGGCTTCAAGAAGTCAAGTTTTCCACCAGCGAATATGTTGCCTCATGAGATCTAGTAAGCCTTTGGCATTGCACAAGACTATTAGTACTACGGCACTGTATTAAGGTTTATCGGTCGATGGGTTTTTCCTTGTGTAAATTATATTTACATTGGCTGCTTGTGAATACTTAAATTGGCCTTCTCCAATCACTCTCTCTCACACACACACCACATTTCCATCTCTGTAAATATTCAGCTAATGCTCTGTGGAAGTGCAGATTCAAAAACCACCGGATAAGGTGTTTTTAGAAGCACAGTGCTCTTTCATGTACCAACATGGATCCATGGTGAGGGTGTTGTACAGTGACTTGTGACAGCAAAATGTTGATTTTTTATTTATTTATTTATTCTGTTTCCTTTTCTTCTCTGCAGCTCAAATCGAAATAATTCCCTGCAAGATCTGTGGAGACAAATCATCAGGCATCCATTACGGTGTGATAACATGTGAAGGCTGTAAGGTAAGCATCAAGAGACTGAACGTGTGTGTGTGTGTGTGTGTGTGTGTGTGTGTGTGTGTGTGTGTGTGTGTGTGTGTGTGTGTGTGTGTGAAGGAGAGAGAGAAAGAAGGAGAGAGAGAGGGACCAGTTCCTCCCAGTGCTCCTCTCCCTCACAAAGGAGCTGGAAGGAACAAACCACTAAAGAATAAACTGCTGAAATCTATCTTTAATGATTGCTAATTAGTCCACAGCAGAGAGGCCTCTAATGATATGTGCGAGTATAAAAGTTTGGACCATAAATCATAGCATTATTAAAGAGTGCTGCTTGTCACTGGCAGTTATAGCCTGTTTCCATAATGGCGTCCATTATAAAGCAACTTGGCAGCTGTCAGCTGTTTTCTTGTAATTAAACAGCCAATGAGCAGCTAATTAAGACATATGTGTATGGAGCCGTGGAGTGGGGCATGTTAATGATGTGCTGGATTCAATTCATTAAGTCAAAGTATGAGGAATCCAGTCTGTGAGCATTCTCAATCCTTTAGCACTGCACGTGCCGGCGCTGCGTTAATCAACACTAATAACCCCACTGAAGAAAAATACCATCCACTGTTATCATTCCTACCCAAACACACCACCCTCATGCTGTACACGCTGGTGAAATGAAGCGCTCTTTGAATGCCAGATGTTACAGCATAACAGCCAGGAAAATAATGTCACAGTAGTATTATTACCTAATGTTTGGCAGCAGCCAAATAGAAATATCACCACTAGGAATACAGTAAATCACTATCAATCAGTAATGAATTTTATCAGACACTAAAACACTATGAAGACATAAATGTATTCTGCAGTCCCAGAACATTTGTTCCACTCTCAGTGTTTCCATGCCCCTTCCTTTTTGCAGGGCTTCTTCAGGAGGAGTCAGCAGAGCAATGCAGCCTACTCCTGCCCCCGTCAGAAGAACTGCCTGATCGACCGCACCAGCCGCAACCGCTGCCAGCACTGCCGGCTGCAGAAGTGCCTGGCAGTGGGCATGTCACGAGATGGTAAGTGCCTGATGGAAAAGGTTGGTGGAAACAGTAGGGTGACATAGTGAGTCAGGGGAGGTGAAGAGCCCAGGTTCCAGCCCCTGTGTGGACAAGGATCTGCTGGAGTGCCTTTGAACCAGCGCTTCAGAGATGCTGTGTGACCTCCCTATTAAGGCAAGCAAGAGAAGAACTGATTCCCTCAGGAGATCAAAATATATTTTGTCCTTTTCAGGAAATTATTGATAGTGGTTATTTGTGATAAGATTGAGTGAAGATTGGATTAAAAGAGCAATAACACATAAAAGGAGAGTACATTTTCTGATGTAAACTAGTCAGCATCTTCTTACAGCAGGAAGTGCAACTTTTTGAAGTGTGCAGGGAAAAAAGTGTCCTTATCCGGGTATATATTAAGAGGTAATCGGTAAAGATTTTGAGCTTGATGTATATTAAAGATATAGTAGTAGTAAAACCAACAACATTATAACAAATGTGTGCTTTTACATAGAAATTAAAACCTGTGAGCTTTTCTCTATTGAGCTGCTCATTCCTAACCCTATAGCCTGTGGTACTTAGAGCTGCAATATCAGACAAATAATTGAAACAATATTTAATATAAATTCAAAGTTAAAAGTAACTGTTTTTAGCCTTTTCAAACATTTGAGATTTGCTGCTTTTCTTTAGTCTCACATCATATTAAAGTGAATAATCTTATATTTTGAGAAAGTTGGATAGACATTTATATATATTTCTTTAAAATGAGTAGACCAAAAGATTAATTGATTTATCAATCCAAAATAATCTGCAGATTAATTGATAATAAATATGCAGCTCTAGTACCTTCTATATTTAGGTATGGAGACAGAGAAAGCACACACACGTACAGATAATGACCGTCATTATTCTCAAAGAGACACAACACATATCCCAATATAACTGTGACACGAACACATGCTAAGAAGGCAGTCTATGTTCATTGTCTGCCTGTAGCAGGTGAGTGCTTTGTCTGCGGGACTAATTTGTTGCTGTGAAAGAAACTAGGTTTGATGAAATAGGAGGTTATTAGAGGTTGTCATTAGTGCTGCTGCAGCTGAGATGCTGTAATGGGAGCACACAGGTGGGGATATGTGCTGGAGTGCTCCTGCTGAGCCAGGCTGGGCCAGTCCAGACTGGGCTGAGCTGAGGTAAATTTGTCAGAACAAAGCCTCTCTAATATTTTCTCTTTTAGTAAAACACACACAGGAATTCACACGGAAATTAGAAAACTTGAACATACATGCACAGAGGCTGGCCTTTCTTTATGCACACTACTTAAATTCAGTTACCCACTCAAGCATAACTATTCATAAATGAGAATGAACACAGACGTAGATTAGCACTTATGAGTGCCTTTGCATAGCCAAACACACTTACACACACGTACACAAACTCAGGACAGCGAAGGTGACTCTTGCCTTCACTCAACACACAAGAGCCCATCTGCCTGCACTCTCTTCCTTGTGGCTCAATTCACCTTCCACTGAGCCTAGACAAACACACACACACACACACACACACACACACACACACAAATACTAGGATCGGCTGACATCCTGCCAGGCCAAAACGCTGGCCAAAGAGTTTTCTCAGTCCCAATGTGTAGTCTGGAAGCCTTGAAACAGGAGGCAGCAACTTATCCGGTTTTATGTTTGAGTGGCTGGTAAGCTGTTAGTCACTTCCCACTTGTGCCTCTTTACTTTAGTAATAATATATGTCACTACTGATCCCTCCCGAAGTATGGGAATTTGTTTATTTTGTATCAGTGTTATTTCTTAAAAGTGCATATCCCTCTTATACTGTACTGTAGATCAGTATAGGGGAGTATGATGCTCAAAGCAGGCATATCCTGCTGTCATAGTAACATATGACTTCAGATAGACTAGTGTTGTGTCACTGTGTCATGGGAGGCACAACTCTCTGAATGATATACACATTTGAATAGCAAATAGGGAATTAATATGCCCAGAAATCCCTAATTTAATATTTTCCTTGGCCAAACAACTAATTTTGTCCAAGCAAGTATTTGTTTTTGGTTCAATTACATAGCATTTTGCCAATGTGACAGATAATTTGATAAGTCTACTTGTGTTGGTAACCCACTGGTAATATTAGTTTACTTATCAGAGAGTAAATATTAAAAATCAACTATTAAATTAACACTCTAAAATCAAGTTTAAAACAAATTTCACATTTCTTGAAGAGACATGCAGTCATTTAACCTGTTCTTTCATTCGATTTTATGAATGTATTAGGTTTGTTGTTTATTGTTTGTGATGTTTCCCTTGAGTCTGACACATTTTTATTTTGTATTGTCCTTTCACAGCGGTGAAGTTTGGCCGCATGTCGAAGAAGCAGCGGGACAGCCTGTACGCTGAGGTGCAGAAGCACCGGCTGGCGCAGGCGCAGCGTGAACACCAACAACAGCCAGGAGAGGCGGAGCCACTCACACCTAGCTATGGCCTCTCAGCCAATGGCCTCACAGAGCTCCATGACGACCTCAGCGGCTACATGGATGGTCACACTCCTGATGGCAGCAAACCAGACTCTGCCGTCAGCAGCTTCTACCTGGACATCCAGCCGTCTCCTGACCAGTCAGGCCTGGACATCAACGGCATCAAACCGGAGCCCATCTGCGACTTTGCCCCCGGCTCTGGCTTCTTCCCCTACTGCTCCTTCACCAACGGAGAAACCTCCCCTACAGTGTCTATGGCTGAACTAGGTAAGAAGCAGGAAAGAGACAGGGGGGATACGAAAGGAGAAAAAGCAAAATGGAGGAGGGGGGGAGAACAACTCAACCGTGGGGCAAACGACACAAAGGTTGCTTAAAATAGCAGGAGGTTGGAGACTCATCTCCAACACTCATTAAAAGAGCCTCTTTTTTGTAATTAGTTTCCATTAATTAGGGCCAATCAGGATCCAGCAGGGCAGGCGTCTGGGGAAATCATTTTTTTAGGCTCCCCTGTGCCTAGGAACTCCTTTTAACAGATGTGTTTTCAAAACCATTTAAATTCTTATACTCAATATTTCTCTCCGAGAAAATGTGACCTTTGTTTCAGTGAGTAACGTGGCGCCCCTCCTCCTCTCCGTGCATTTGTGTCATAGCTAAATTGGCTTTGCCTCAACCTTAAGTTATGAGCTTCCTGTAGGCAGTAAAAGGAAATGTCAACAAGCCTTTTCCCAGTCAAAAAAAAGCCCACGCGTATCCGCCTCTCCTCCTTTTTGAACGCTCAGTAAATAAATCTTCTTTTCCTGTGGCACATTCCAGCAGTGAGGTCTTCCCTTTCACATACGTAGCCTTGTGAGAAACATTCAGATCTCAACTGTAATCTTGTGTGTTTCTGACGGCGGTTTTGTTGCAGAGCACCTGGCACAGAACATCTCCAAGTCCCACATGGAGACATGTCAGTACCTGAGGGAGGAGCTGCAGCAGATGACCTGGCAGGCCTTCCTGCAGGAGGAGGTGGAGAGCTACCAGAGCAAGGTACTTTGACCACAACTGGGCCTGTGCTGGTCTCCACAGCAGTTACAGTCATCAACTCCATTGTTTTAAGATAACCTATTCTTTGTCCTTTGTGTTCTTAGCCCCGGGAAGTCATGTGGCAGCTGTGTGCTATCAAAATAACGGAGGCCATTCAGTATGTGGTGGAGTTCGCCAAGCGCATCGACGGCTTCATGGAGCTGTGTCAGAACGATCAGATAGTGCTGCTGAAAGCAGGTATGACAGCCTGTCAACATGGCCTGCTCCCGTCAAACTCACCCACCACCCCCCTCTGGCATTGTCACAAGGGCGTAGCTGACCTGACTGCACAAAGCCCTCTTCCTCACACGCACAGACAGTGTCCCAGGGAGGAGACCCCACCCTGCCGGTTTCCTCTTTTTGTCTCTGTCGCTCTGTATTTTCTGCTGTTCATTACATGTAGCAGCGATGGACACAGCATTAGATAAGCAATGTGTTTCTAAGTTCAGATAATGCCTATCATGACGGCTGACATTCCCCTCCCCTTTTTTCACACATCGATTGATGCCTGCTTATTCAAACTGCTCTCATAAACACATACTAAGGGAATATTAAATAAAGCTATGGCTCTCTGCACTCTGTCACCTATGTATGCGTACATATAGACACTCGAACACACAGATACAAACACAAAGCGCATGCAGCAATCAAATATATCTCCCGGGTCTTTCCCTGAGTATTATTTACATTAGCACAGCCAATATGATTATTGAAATAAAGACTGAGATCCCTTGTCAGACATGACTTTTAAAACAGTAGCATCTCCCTTAGAGGCAGTAATGGCTTCTGGTAAATTTTTCTTGATCCTCTTATCCACTCCCACAGAGTGCTACAAAATTGCAGGATGGAATAAATTCTCTACCTATTTTTCTAAATAAAGGTTGAATGAATAAGCACTGTCACTACTGAATAAAGCACATTTGTTATCTGGCAGGTTATTATGGAAGAGTAGCCTTCAGTCTGTGATATTATCATCTGCAGAGGTGTTTCTTTTCCTTCCTTTGACGGCAGGCTTCTTTATTTCAAAGTGGTTTTGTCATTCATATTGTTGAAGAATATCACAAAGCACAATCATGTGTTTTGCACTCCTTACTGATGTGTAACTGTTAGGGGGGAAAAAAAGAAACAACGCTCAGATTCAGCATCTTGTTCCTGTCTGTCTCCACAGGCTCTTTGGAAGTTGTGTTTGTCAGAATGTGCCGTGCCTTTGACTCGCAAAACAACACCGTCTATTTTGATGGAAAGTATGCCGGACCTGATGTGTTCAAGTCATTAGGTAAGTGGAGTGGGTGTATATGTGTGTGTGGGTGGATGTGTGCATGTTTGAATGAGCTTGCATGTGGGTGTTTGTATTCTGCAGTGCATCTGTGTGTGTTTCTTACAGTGTCTCACTCCTTCCCTTGGTGTAATAGCCCAAATTAGAGTGTGCTGTGCTGTTTAACACAATGCTGGGCGCCTGAAAGCCAACCCTGAGCATGCTTCTTAGCCTCACCTGCAATTTCTGTCTCTGCAGTGGTTATTTATGGTGAAGAGAGATGTTAGGCCGGCTCGGCTGCATATAGCTCCTGTAACTGTGGAATATATAAAGCCAGACGGGGAGTCTTTAGGGAGAGCGCTATCAAAACCAACATTGATAGTTTGATATAAAACATCTCGGGTGAAAGCAAATAGCAATCGTGTTTGACTGCCATGACATTAGTTTCACTCTCACGGTGGATTTTCTCGCATTTTCGACTGCCTTTTGACGGAGAAAGATGTAAATGTGTCCCCGCGGTGGTAGTCAAAATGCTGAATTCTGTTTCTTGGTGTACGTTTCCATTCCTTTTACCTCTCTGCTTGTGTGTGAGTGTGCATGTGTATGTGTCCCGGCTTCGAGAGTCCCAGTGTCCTGTGTGTTCTGTACAGAGGGGTCTGCGGCAGGGGAGGCAGAGTGATGGGCTTCCCGAGCTGCGGTGGCATCCGGCTGTCTCTCTCTATCCCCGATAATTGATTTAACTAAAAGCCTCAATAGTGACCTCATTTTGGCTTGCATAACACCACCCAACTGCCAAAAGTGACTCGTCTGGGAGGCAAAACGCAGTAAAAAATTGCCTGTTCTGCTTAAGATGCTCCCATGTGCTGTCAGCATGCCGCTCTTTTTCATTCCTTCTCCTTCCTCTCCGCTCCCTGGGTGCCTCTCTCCCAATAAAGATCAAGAGTGAATGTTGTTCTTTGGTCTTCCTCATCCTAAGCCCTCTCTCTGTGTCCTTTGCTGTGGCAGGCTGTGACGATTTGATCAGCTCCGTCTTCGAGTTTGGGAAAAACTTGTGTTCTATGCACCTGTCTGAGGATGAGATCGCCCTGTTCTCCGCCTTCGTGTTGATGTCTGCTGGTAGGTGTCACTCACAGAGCAAAGAGAAAAAAATAAGTAGACGCACAATCAGCACGACAAGTCACGCTGTTGCCCTGCTGTTTCCTCTGTCAATTAGTTCCATATATCAGTGCCACATCATCACTACTTTGAGCCAAGTTGACTTTTTAAGGGCCTACGTGTGTTTTTTACAGTAATTAAAAGTTGTTATAATTTACTTTCCAGACCGGTCTTGGCTCCAGGAGAAAGTGAAGGTGGAGAAACTCCAGCAGAAGATCCAACTGGCCCTCCAGCATGTCCTGCAGAAGAACCACAGAGAGGATGGTATTCTTACAAAGGTACAATGCGCTGCAGCACACACTCCATCCATTACTCCTGAAAGTGTCTGTCTGCTCAGCAGGTTCTACACTTGTAGCAGTTTAATCTCCCACTGTTTAGGATCTTTATCCACAGGCCATCAACCATTTTAGTGTGTTAGATTAAACTAAGACAGACAGAGGAAGTACCTTAATGTTGCATGAAATGCCTTTTTATCAGTAAAGAAGAGTACATTTATCAATTGTACCAGCTCCATAATATGACAAGTTTTCCTTGCGCCTGAGCGCTTGTCTCAATATTTACAAGTCTGTTTGCCCCCCTGGTGAAAGGGAATACACTGTAGGGAGGAATGTTTTTCACTACCATTGCTCCATGTCCTTGCCTCCCCGTGAATCTAAACAGCCTGTCTCCTCTCTCTCCACAGTTGATATGCAAAGTGTCGACACTGCGAGCGCTGTGCAGTAGGCATACAGAGAAGCTTACCGCTTTCAAAGCAATATACCCAGACATTGTGCGTGCCCACTTCCCTCCCTTATACAAGGAGCTGTTCGGATCAGACTTTGAGCAGTCCATGCCCGTTGACGGGTAGCAGCCCTGCCAGGTGCCAGTGTGCCCACCGTAGGGGAATGTGGAGGAGGAATCTGAGACACTTTATTGGTGCCCTGCACACACCAGAGCGGACAGATGGCACGCTGTTCAACTTCTTCTTTTACATTGGAGGGGAGGGCTTAGGGAGTTGATTCTCAAGGTTTACTTTATTGAATTTAGTTCTCTGTGGAAGACTTGTGGGACCCAACACCCCATGGGACCTGAAGAGGAAATAGGGACAAATAATTTCTGTCTGGTTGAACTTGACCCTCTTTTGCGCATTTCCAACATAATTCACTTTATTCAGTCATTTTCACCAGTATTTATTGCATTGCCTTTAATATGATTTACCTGTTCATATGACTTGTAATAGTACAAACTATTACCAAGTCTTTGGAATTAAAAAAGCTGAAGACGTCTTCAATTAGAAGATAAATCTGCATCAGTATTATTTTTCACATTGCATTCTCAAAACGTTTTAGTATTTCCCCTTCAAAACTATGAATAGTCATATCCCTTACCCCCCTAACTGAAACAAACTTAAAATGCGCACATTTTGGTCAAGTTCAGCCCCTTTTTTCTCTTGTGTTCAGTCGTATATATTTTGGACGCAGTACTTGGAATGAAAACTCACGGCGACTTTGAGGGAGGGTCTGTCGGCATGGTGATGCAATCGGCACCTCTCTATGGACAATCGTTTAAAAAAAAAGAAAAAAGAAGCATAGAATTCTGGTAATTCTAATGAAAACGCAATGATTTTAGCTGTCAAAGACTCCATCCACCATTGTTGCATAGTGAAATCATGTAAGGCCATCTGCTATTAATCCTTCTCTGGACTGGTGCCCTGGAAAGCACGGGGCACCAACACAATGAAAAGGGTCCATTCCACCTGTTTTATAATGTACTACAGGGTATATGGTCATAAGTACTTACTATACAGAAAAAAAGTAATGTTTATAGAATCTATTTTAAATAACATGTATGATATTAGTAGTTAGGCCATTCTTAACTGTTGAATTGATAAGGCACTTTTATTTACACCTTTCTTTAATTTAAGAATTGTATATTTACCTAGTGATGTGTTGCATGTGCACAAGAAATACAAGTTGAACCATGGTCACAGAGGCTAGTCCTGGGAGCTGCAGATGATTCTGGTGTGGAAGTGTGAGGGCTGTCTGTTAGCGTGAGGCTGCTGGTTGGAGAACAAAGAGGCATGGATGAGAAGGCAGGGTGAAAGGAGCACCTTTTACCTCAGCCTGCATGCAACCTCTCAAAATATAGCTCTGATCATCCTTTTTAGGACACGTACAAAAACAGCCAACAAACCTTGTAGTGGCGTAACAATATCCTTCTTTATTTTAGTTATGAACAGACCTGCATTTGTTTAAACCTTTTTTAAAAACAAGAAACTGAGGTATTGCATGGTGACACAATGGCACTCATACACTTTTTCTTTGTTTTAATGATATTTGGTTCTTATTTGCCTTTCAAAAATTGCACGTATTATACAAAGAAGGCTACAAGGAAACATCTCAGTCTGGCAGTGCGGTCGGACTGGAGAGATCCAAACATCGACTCATACACACATCGACTGTAATCCAATTGTTCCATCTAGTGGAAGGTAAAGATACGGCAGGCAAACTGACAGCCTAATGACAAACATACAAGGTCTAACCTTGAAGCACATTCATGAGCCTCTGTCAAAATGTTTGGAGTGTTTTTTTGTTGTTTTTCGAGTTGCTTTATCTGCCTTCTCACCGCAGCCTCAGCCTCAGCCACGCCACAACAGGACACAGAAGAAACAGTGAAGGGAAAGTGAATATTCAAAGCCTTGTCTGGTAGTAAAGCTTCTATTTTTGTAACATGTTTTGGTTAATGAACTCATGAAAGAGAACAAGGGAGAGAAAAAGATGTCAGGTAGCACTTAACTATATTCCTGCAATAATTAGACTAGCTGTTGTTTGTATGATTAGGGGAGAAACATAAAAATGGTAGGACAAGTGCTATTTTCAGAATGCTTTGTTGTTGTGCTTCTGTTTTGTTGAGTGTGTCTTTCTTGTCAGTGTGGTAGTAAAGTGGTAGAAAAAACCCTGGATGTGCCAAACAGTAGTCGTTGCTTCTGCTTTCCAGTCTACTCGTCTATAACGTAGAATGGATTCCTAAGACATTCCAGCAATCTCAGTAGCGGCTTCTAGAAATATCTTTAAAAAAAAAGAGCGAGAAAAAAGAAAAAGAAAAAAAATGATATCCCTTTAGAAACCCAACAAAGCATGTTGATACATCTGTCACCAACCGTAACATAGCATCCAGTTGTTTGTCTTTTGTTTTCTATTTGCACACTATCATTCCTCTGCCGTGCAATTTGTACAAGGTGTTAATGCCTTGTGCTGTCACCCCTCAGGGAAGAGTTCCTTATGCGCTTTCTGTTTTTAGAGGACATTTGTTTGTATTCATTAGGTTTAGTTTGTATTTTTGTCAGGGATGTTCCATGAGAAGTGGTTGAGATTTGAATATTTATCACAATTTTACATTATTATTATTATTGTCTCTAAGGGGCCCCCAGCCACTAAGAAAACCACTACGCCCCTGCAGTCAAGTTCAAGAAAATCTCATCTCAAAAATAACAAACCCCATCACTTTTTCAAGCTGCAGTTTTATCAACACACAGCATATTCCTGTCACACACAAAAAAAATCAGTTTTGGTTTAAAACGGTGTCATCAGGGTCTTTAAAAATGATAACCCTCTTTGTTAGAGAAACCAAATATTCTTATGCAATACTAAATCTGTTGTGTTTGGGTTGTAGTAGATATGCTGTACCTAAGTAATAATCTCTGTTTTGATCCAATGTTATTTGGATATGCACAAGCCCTCTACGACTAGTAAACCTCAGTCTCCCAGCAAAAGAAACCCGTCTGGAACACTGCTAGACAATCCAGCGAGAGCATTGAGAGAGGAAGAGGTGTGAACGCTCAGGGAGGTAACAGGTAGACCGAAGAAGCAGCTCGCTTTCCTCTGGATGGATGCAGAGCATTTAAATAGCTCTCATCTGAATCCATGAGGTCTTTAAAAAATCTCTTCAAAGCACTCGATTGATGAGAGGATGCGGCGTAGCACACTGAACAGCACTTACTGTTCGGATAATAATTAAGAGCTGGAGGTTTGGCTGATATCCTGTTATTTATTTGCAAAAAAAAAATCAGTTTATTTCTTGAAAATGATTCTGTTATTATAAGCTATTGTAATATCGCTTGGTGGTCACATCAAATAATTCAGTATTTTCTCAAATATTATCAGCGAAGGTCTACCACCAATACTTCTCTCATAAAGTGAACATTTGTTTTTCCTTCAAGTGGCATGTAATGTGTTCTACAATATTTAAAACGAGCAATATGCCTTGTGTTACAATTACGGGTCTCTACAGTGCAGTCATCACTCTATTTTAATTAACTTTACTCATCCAGCTGAAACTGATGTTTACTCTGTCTAAAACAACAAGCCCCATCACTCTGTTTTCATCTTATGTACTGGTATGTTTGCGATATTGGCAGGATAGCAGAAAATGGTCATCGGATACATGGTTACTTGTGTCCAAACATTACCTGCGTCTTCACACAGGCCTGTAAAGTGATGTCCTTCTGTATATTCTCAATTGAGATATCCCATTTTAGCAAGGGATTGATGCTAAGTGTGCTATTCAATCAGTGTATAGTATACAGTAAAATGTGCTGGTCCTTCTGTCTCTGCTCTGTTGTCTGTGTGTAAAAAGCAATAGTGTGTGTATGAGTGTGTATGAGTGTGTGTGTGTGTGTGTGTGTGTTTGTTCTCACAGTGTGTGAATAAAATAAACCCCAGACAAGGCTTTAATAATTACAAAGGAACAGGGTTATATGGACGAGGATTTTATTTTGGACTTTTTTTAAGAATATAAGGTTTTGAAAATGCTCAGCTTGATCCATCCATGATAGGTGTAGGTTTCAAAAGCGTGACATAATGCCTTCAACAATTCAGAGTCTGCCGAATGCTGTGAGGCAACATTGAGCAGCTTCACAGAGAAAACACATTCGCTGTCGGTCGAGACAGCGCGGCCACGGCCTGAGCTGGAAAGAATTTAAATGAATTCTGGAGTGTAAATTGTGAAAATGAGTCTTCTCGGCCGTAAATTGTGAAGATCAGCGTTATGTCACGCTTAACGTTGTGCTGGAGTGTCGATGTGTTACCCAGAATTATGAGTCACTCGTCACATTTGAACAGAACTCATTTTCCAAAGCACAGTTGATAAGGATTTATGATTAAAAATATGTTTAAGAGTATAGTAAAAAAAAAAAAATGGAAAGCAACTTTTAGCCATAATCGAATGTCAAGCAATAATATATGTCTGTGCATTATTTTTAATCCTTTTGTGCATAATAGTCTTTGAACATCTGCATGTAAATACACCTCTTATTTATCACATTTTGGTTCATTTTGTGTTGATTTTGTGGATGTTTTTATGTTTCATCTGTATATTTGACCAGTTCCGTTCCCAGGTGGAGAACTAAGAACTTGACATGGCCTGTATGCTGTATATCTTATTTTCTCACTCTTTCTCTCTCCCTCATCCTCGGCTGTTTATTCACAATATTTAATGTTATTATTGATCACATGTATAAAGGTAGCTTTGTAATTTCTGTCTGTATAGGTAAGAGGAAAATACTGCTACTAAAGGCCTACCCAGTGAAACTATTTATCTGTTTTTCAATGACACCATATTGTGCGATAGCTCTGTTTCTAGTTTGCCTCCCTCTTTCAGGATTAGTTTGATAGCAATAGGGTGTGCTGACATTTATCTTGTGTTGCCATGATGTGTGGTGCTAGGTAAGTTAATTTGTGAACAAAGTATTGATTCCTAAGCCTGGCCGCCCTATTAGTCCATTCATTTCATAGCATATTAATGTATTATTGATATTAGGACTCAATAAATAATAAAGATAATGAAAATGATAGCGGTAAAAAAGTACCCTGCCAGTACCTGTATCAGTGTGCTCGTCTTGGGGTAAGGCACTTATTTCCTTCTGACTTATAGCGAAGCTAGTATCTGCTAATTAACAAGCTATTTAAGGTTGCTCTTCTGGTTTGTGGAAAAATTATAATATTCAAACTGAAACAGCAGTATATTGTTTTTTTTTTCTTTGTCTGATTGTAAAAACCACTCACTGAGGCTATAGTTTGTCAGGTTTTAAGATACTAAATATTTACCTCTCTTGTGTCTGCATAGTTCTTCACCTGATGCAGGGAAGTGGTGCTTGGATTTTAATAAACAGCGTCGGTATGCTTTTGTTATTCCCCATTTTAGACTATCCTAAGACTGGTTTATTCAGACCAGTAGTGTAAACCTCTTGCACCACTTAAAGTGTTACAAATTTACATGAAATAATTGCCATTTGAGGACAAAGTTGACCTTTTCTCTCCACTCTGTAGCAAATATCAGTGAGAATATGCTTGCAATAATACACAACGTATCACACTGAGTGCCTCTCGGTGTAACAAGATGCATACATAGTTTTGATTGTCTTTTTTTGTGGTTTTCCAGACGTTTAATGAAGTGACAATGTATTTTGTACGAGGAGAAATTCTCAACTCACATGCTTTTTCAGATTCTTTCTTTATGTGATGTTAATCATTTTCACATGGGTTGATGCGCTATGTTAAAGGGTTTCAGTGTATAGATGGTCCGTTTAGAGAGTACATGTCATCCCTCACCTCGTTTTTTGAAAACCTAACTGGGGAGTTTGTTTCATGTTGATCTTGAATGGTGAAATAAATGCTCGCAGACAATGCTCCAGAAAAGTTCACCTTTTTTTAATCAGGCAAAACTTACAGGCAACCCACATTTCTTCACTTTGTGCTTGTTTTATATCAACTTTTTTTTATTTCACTGAGATTTACTAATGCATTGTATATCAAGTAGTTGTATGGGTTTGTAAAAGAGGCATACAATACATCTGGATTTCTTTTAATGTTCTGTGTTCAATGTGCGCTCAATGGTTGGGGTAACTTAACATGAAGGGTGGGTGGAGCAGGGGTGCATTCTTTTTCCATGCAAAAGCAGTGCAAGTTATGGGAAAGCTGAAACTAGTGTGTGGTTTTCACACATTTCTAAGTCACACGTTTGCTACTGATGTTAAAATGGGGACAGATGATCATGTAACTTTTTATCCAGCTCTTTTGAAGTCTCTTTAGCAGGTAGTCTATTCACAAACTTAGTTTTGCTCCTTGTCTGATTCTTAAATATGAAAATAAGTATTTTGATTCATTTTGTAAATACAGCTGTAAAGAAAAATAAGAAATTTAATGTTGTCTTTTAAATACTTTTCATTCTAATATGAATGTTGTTATATTGTACTTAGAAACTGTACCTTTAATATTACCTTTATTAAAAGTGCATTGGACACATCGATTTTAGATGTGCTTTATGTGCTGTTATCCCATAATAAAATTTACCGCTTGTAATGGGCTTCTATTTTCTGACTCTTTATCTGTTTCTGTTGTCTAATCTCTCTTCAGCTCACACTCTTTTCAACTAAATAATCATATTCCATGTTTTTAACAACTGGCAAAGATAATCTTAATCACACACTAACAAGTTATTAAAGAGAAAATAGAAATAGAGAGAACATACCTGTCAAAATACTTTGATAGTAAACTACATCATCTGCCATTTAGACATTAAGCTATACAACCATTTAAGCAACATGACACCTTTTTGGTGGTGGTCTTGACATATTTCACTATCACAATTGATTGATGACACAATATGAAAATCTGTCTATTTAGAGAAGTAAAGATTCTTTGGTTACTTTAAAATCTTTAATATGATTCGAAATGCAGATATTTCTAAAGGATAGCATTCAGCATTTTTCTCAATTTCTTGACACAACCTGCATGGACAAACAGGAGTTTTCGAACAATGTTATGCCGATATACATGTGTGTATAATACTCTTGATATTATTGTTGGAACACTATATTTAATTTAATGTTGCCTATATCTTTTTAATTGATGGTTCATATACCCAATGTTGAAATGAGCATTTAGGTTCGAACATACAAGAAAAATAGAAGGACTGTGGCAACACCTCCTAAAAAGTGCCTTCCATAATTTAAGTAAAGAATTTAATAAATGTAAACATATCTTAGGATATTGTGGCCTGCAGAAACAGACACAACAGGATGTCAAATTCAGAATAGTTTTATTGACATGACCATAATGGCATACAGTATTGCCAAAGCTTTGTACAATAACGACATCTATGCATAAATAAAGATGTAGAATGTATTGGAAAATTCTAGAAAAAAAGGACTGTGGCAACACCTCCTAAAAAGTGCCTTCCATAATTTAAATACACAACAGGATGTCAAATTCAAATGGCTTTATTGACATGACCATAATGGGATACAGTATGGCAAGGCGCCGTATCGATAGAATATATATTATAATAATAAATAATAATAATAATAATTCTATTATACGGCTCTGAGTATGGCCAAAGCTTTGTACAATAACGACATCTATGCATAAATAAAGATGTGGAATGTATTGTAATGTTCATAAACATTTTGAATACAAGTACAAATAACATGTTTTCTTTACAAGGAAAACATTTAACTTTTTGTAGATGAACTAGAAAGTTAATAAAAAAATACAGTTAAATAACAGATCGTTTACTTTTGATGTCCGGCAGGGGGCAGCGATGTCCACAGAGCGCTTTAATGTCAACATCATTTCAACAGACGAAGAAGATCACCTGGCAAACGTTTGTTTGCTTGCTAGCACATGTGGATACTCATAATGTTGTCATTTCCGCGGACCTCTTGTTAGTGTGGCTATAATGGAACTAGTATGGTAAGTCGTATTTTCACTGTAAGCATAAGCAGAAGGTCAGTGGTAGATTGTGTGTCAATTCAAGTAATAAACTTAACTTTGTGCTATTTCATTTTTGCTAAAAAGCTTAGCGACAGCTCTGTTATTGTTGTAACTGACAGCTCGCTATGCTAACCAAAGGTGAGCTACTTCCATAGTAGAAACTATCTTAACCGTAATTGTTGACGTAGTTTTATTTAAAACGCTAATAAGTACCAGTGAAGACTCAACCAGAGAGCTGCAACATGCAAGCATAGCTGCAGTCAAGCTACTATAATGAGTCTGGAAATAATAATAAACCGAATTGTTTTAGTTGAACGAAATATTTGTCTCATTGTTTTGTGTTGTAAACAGTTTTTATGTTGTTAAGCTAAGCCATGTAGCTAAATGGCATGTACCGCCAAGACTTTCCTAAACTATTTAACTAACGCCAAACAAAAATGTACTGTTGACTCTAGATTTGAACTGACCTCCAGAATTTGACTTGACAACTGTCTTGTTGGTATAATGCATTTGTTCCCAACATAGCTTATAGAGACTAAACACGGTGTTCTTGATCTAGAAAGCTTTCTTAGACATTTTGTCGTACAGACGTTGGGATAACGTTTGCTTTTATTTTGAAGGTTGAAACGGAAGTTGCTTTCTTCTCTTAATCTAACTTTGATGCTGCTCCACCTGACATGATAGGGAATCATCTGTTATATTTTGGATATTACAATGGACTGTAAATATACGGTTATTACAAGTCTAAAAACACCTACTAAACTTGATACTGTGTCACCCTGTCCAGCTGTAAGGGGAATTTGATAGTAACAGTACTCAAAATGAATTATACTGACATGTATACATAATATAACAATTTGCCTTATTGCAAACCGCTAAAGCACTATGTCAAAGGCCTGACATTGTTTGTTTGTTAAGGAGATTTGCTAGTTAGTGTGAATTGATCTTTAAGAGCCGTTGTTCTTAAACACAGAGTTTCACTTGGAGATAATCAATAAATGACCAATTGAGTGACATAAAACCAACGTTATTTTCAATAACTCCGTACTAACTTGCCCATATTAGTGAAAATATTTAGGCTTAAACATATAATAAAGTAGTCTTATATGGCCCACCTTTGTTGATAACATGTGGGTTATGAATTGTAATATCTTTGATATAAAGACACAAGATTTTCATCGGCATAACTACACTGTAGCTATGTTCGTATGACTAAATAAAGAACCTTGAATAACTCCAAATCAGTTGTTTTCAAAAGCTTCCATGCAATA
Source organism: Notothenia coriiceps (assembly GCF_000735185.1). Lineage (NCBI taxonomy): Eukaryota > Metazoa > Chordata > Actinopteri > Perciformes > Nototheniidae > Notothenia > Notothenia coriiceps. The sequence continues at coordinate 352,075 of NW_011352460.1, forward strand.
TATAACCACGTGATTTTAAATCAATGTCAAAATGATGTGAAACTTCAGAATTGTCATAGAAACATTTATATACAATAGAAGGTTGTCTAAAATCACCCAAAAAGTTGGCAGGTCCAGCGTTGCAATTTGGAGTCGCTCAGCAGGATCTGATTCAGGAACTTGTACTTTTGAAAATGAGTTGCCAGCTTCTGAAGATTAATTTCATGTCAAAACCCTTGCCGATATACACAATTAAACTCAGCAGAAAAGAATGACACTACACCTGAGTCATCTATTACGTTGAGTAATGGTCATTTATGCACTACCCTAAAACACAAACTTTGAGACACTCGCATGTCAAAATAAACTGTCCACCCACAAAAGCCATGCAGAAACTGTTGCATAATGTTTGGTACAATGCAGTGCCTCAAATACTGTTTTTTTTTCTTCTTTAAATGTAGGGAGGACCCCGAGGTCCCCGATGCTCCTTTGTTTACCAATGATCTTTATGTCAAATATTCACTTGCACCTAATGTCAGAGAGCTGTGGGACTTTCTCCAAAGGTTTGTTGATGATAATAAATCAGCTCAAACAATTTTTTACTCTGTTTTCTAAGGCTAAATTATATATCTGTATCTAACATGTTTTACCTCAATTTCTTTCTCCTTCCACAAGTCCTGTACAGAACATAAAACAGGACTGTGGGACTTCAAAAGCTTCCTCCTCCTCTCCTTCTACAAAAGACGCTGACGTTGATACTGACGATCCGTTTACAGACAATGATGGGCAGGGTGCAGCACAATGTTGGGATACAGAGAAATCAAGAGTAAAGCTCAAGCCGATTGAGATGGAGGCGGGTGCTGTTTACCCTGAACCCAGAATGCCCTACCCCTGTCCGTCCAGCCTATCAATCAATGGCCAGAAGACTTATCTTGGCTTTTTGATGAGTAAGAAAGCAAGCGATCCTCCACAGGTACCTACATGAACTCCTTAATGGTATTTCAATCCTGCCTGTCCTTTTTTGCCACGGGTCTTCTAATAGTATGTTCTAATATTTCAGAACTTGCAGGCACAAGTAAACAGTGAAGTGATGCAGTTCATGAGGTACCTGAAAGACGTGGCCAAAATATGTGCTGACGACTACAACTTCATATCACAGGGAGCTATGCAATATTCCGAGGTAGTGATACTGCAAGGATTGCCCCTGTCATCAGCTCTGTGATGTATGTTCATAAGTGTTAAAACATAGAGCCCTAATTTGTTCTTCAGGAGTTCTTCAGGGGGTGTTTGGAGCACATCAGGACGTTTCCTGAGCTCTACCAGATCCATGAGATGACTAGTCTGACCGGGGGAACATTCAACCCAGGGCTGAAGCTGACCTTTGAGAAACAGCTGCTGGTCATGGTGATGAACTTTTGAAGTGCTAGTATAACACGGGAGCTTTTCTAGTCAAAGAAGTGTAGGGCTACCACTTCATTTGTTGTTCATTATGCCATTGTGCACTTTTCTTTTCAACCTTTCCAACTCGAAGTGATGAATTGCAGAATCAGTCTTTTGGTGTTGATTCACTTGTTCCATTTCCATATTTGTACCCTTCATTTCTCCAGGGCAATGTGGATATTACAGACCACACCATGGTGCCTGCTGATGCACAGCTTGCATCGGATTATCAGAGTGTTTCATCACAAAATCCTCCAGCTAAAAAAGCCAAGGACATGCACGCTGTAAGCAATTGTCTCTTCTTTTTTAATTAGCAAGTCACAAAGCTGTTTTACTGCTAGAATAGGATTCATGACCGCAGGTCTATTGTTACACCATTTCACTTCTTGCAGTTTTAACAAAAGACACCAGAGGGTGTTCTTGTATTGCTCAGCAAAACCAGTGCTAATTGTGTTTCTGAAAGAAGTCAAAGTCCAGTTAATAGTAGACTATTGAGAAGTTACCTGTGTTGGTTTGACTGTAGTTCTGGTTTTCTGACCCGGTCTTGTTTTTCTCTGCAGACAATCAGCGGTGATGTTAATGCTAGCAGCCTGTGTGCTCGTTATGAGCCTCATGTGTGTCTCACTCGAGACGCCCTCGTAAGGCTGCTAGATAACCATGGCCCAGACTTTGCAGAGCAGTGGGAATTACCGGTTTGGATCAAGTTAAACCCAGGAGAAGGTACGGCATCATCATTCAGATACTCGGGCTGTTCTAGTTGACGTAAGATTAACTAAGACACATTTAGGGCTTGCTTCGAATGGGTACAAATCCTTTCTTTTTCTTTCTTTACGTTGCTGCTCACTTTCAGCTATAAAGTCATGGTTATAAAGCCACAAAAGTTCATCCAATTGTATCCTGTAAAAGCCAGATATTAGAATGAATTATGTTTGCTCTAAATAACTTAGATACAGTAACATACATCTTAACAAAAAACTACAGAATTATTTTTAAATGCACACAAAATGTGTTCGATGATGACCCCAGATATTGACCTTGCTACATTAATATCAATGACAGATTCAAATAGTAGTGTGTATACAAGAGACCTACAATAGGAGATGCATTTTTTGTAATGACATTGAGCGGCCTCATGGTGGCACCATTTCACAGATCCTTCATTTCACATGTTTTATTTACAGGCAATAGACAGAAGAAGACTGTATATATAGACTCACCCCTTCTGAAGACTGAAATGACCATGAAAGAGAGGAGCCATGTCTTCCATGAGGAGAGTCTGAAGCTCTCCATCAAGAAGAATGGGAGTAAAAATGTCTTCCATTTAATGACGGAGCTTCGTGAGGATAAGCAGCAACTCTCTGTATGTGGTCGCACAACAAAAGTAATATCTTTAATGTGGTCTTATTTATCAGAACAATAATCTTTTGTTTTCTGTTTCTCCATCAGGAGGGCTCAAAAAGAAATATAGTGTCTGGTGAAAACAGTGGACTTGACTTTGAGGTGGACCTTACTGACCTGGAGACATTTGGTGAGACGAAACCCATTAAAACCCCAAAGACGCCGAAAAAGAAGAACGAGCAGGATGCCTGTGTTGAAAGTACGAAAGCATCAAGTTCTGCGTCTGTGACTAATACTAAAAGGTCCAGTGAGCGTCCTGCAAACACTACCAGCAGTTCACAAGAAGAGATGGACACCTCAGTGGCAGGTGAGGATGATCCCGTAACAGAGGAGAGAAATCAGCCAGCTGGGAATGAGGCCATTGCACCAACAACTGAAGACATGAGGCCGGACTCTCCTCAGGAATGTAACGAAGACCCACCTTTTATGGGAGATTCTGATGAAGATCAACTGGTCATTGATGACTCCATTGTGTGTCCAGCTCAAACACCTACTACACAATGTAAGACCACACAACTCTCTGCTGACGCCAGATCTGATTCTCTAAACTCAGAGTGTTCTTCCCCTGAAAAACCAACAAAGCAGAAACGACAATCCAAAAAAGCAAAGGTATCCGGCGACCAGCTGAGTGACATCCTGCGCATGCAGACAGCCATGTTCAACTGTGCCAGTGACACGGCCAAAAGCTCCACTGTATCCCAAGAGATGAGCTCACCAGCCCGAGGTGCGGGACCCTCAGTTCACTCTTATCCTACGTCTCTGGTGAAGCCCTGTGTGTCCTCATATTTGGAGAGAAACAACAACCAGGATGGAGAGAGCGACGCTGCTTCTCACGAATCTGCACTAGAGGCCAACAGTACAAATACAAAGCATAAAAGTTAGTGGCAAACAAATGTTCTTTCAATGATTTAAGTTGTTTCTCCGTGTGGTTCATTAACCGTAAGTGGCTCAGTCAGTAGGGGCTTGGAAAGTGAGCCGTAGGGTCGCCAGTTCAAGTCAGTAGGGACTTGGACAGTGAGCCGTAGTGTCGCCAGTTCAAGTCAGTAGGGACTTGGACAGTGAGCCGTAGTGTCGCCAGTTCAAGTCAGTAGGGGCTTGGACAGTGAGCCGTAGGGTCGCCAGTTCACGTCCCTGAACGGACCTAAAATATGGAGTGTGGACTGCTACTTGGAGAGTTCCCCTCCTGAGCCCTGCCATGGTGCCCTTGAGCAAGGCACCGGACAACCCCCCCACTCCCAATGCTCCCCGGGCGCTGTACAATAGCTGCCCACTTCTCCTAGTACTAGGATGGGTTACATTTCACTGTGTGTGCTCTGTGATCATGTATGTCTGATAATTAACGAGAGTTTCATTTCTCTGATTCTATAATATTCTATATAACATATCGTACATTATTTGCCACCTACAGAACTACTGTCAGAAGAACTGCAGGCTGGTGCAGAAGATGAGCAAGATTACGTCGCTCCAGAAGAAGGCAACCTGCTCTACAAGCTCTACAGTCTGCAGGACCTGCTGCTCATGGTGCGGAGCTCTGTGTCACTGACCCATAGCAGGAGAGTCGGCCAAAACGACCAAAACCAGGTATAAGTATAGTATTAGTCGTCACTCGTCCTCCAAAAATGTAATTTCACAAATTAAAGTATAAGTCCAAATCTTCATCAGCCTGATTTCTGTTTTCTTCTTCACCACAGCATGTGCCAGTGCATATCTTGCCCAAGCTGGAGTACCAGCTGAGTTATGGAGTTGAGTGTCTGAACAGCAGTGAGGCTTGCCAGCTGTGGACGGAGAAATTGCTCCACTCCAGCACTGTACCCTGCATAGGTAAAACTTGTGTTGCTTTTCTTACCCACAATGCTATATTCCTTCAGTGAAAATAGAGACAGGAATGTTACCAAAATAATCTCTATTCTAGTCTTATAGTCAGTATCGCTTTTAGTCTTTAATTTATTTTAACATACATGCCAACAATATAATAAAAGAACTGTTTATGTGGATAAAAAAACAATACTTTTCTCCTCTCTCCTTCAGAGGGTTCAGTAGAGTCAACATGGAAATCCTCCCACGAACCAATGCAATAGTCTTCAGATGACTCACCGTCCTGCTGTGTCTCTGTGTTGATTAAGTTTACTTTGTTGCCATAACTACAGCCACATTGGATTATGGAGAATTACAGAGAACGCATTGTGCAGACCTCAGCTAAATGCTGTTTTGAACTGCAGTTAAATCCTCTTGAAAAATGATTCCAAACTGCTTACTATCCCTGTTGCTCAAGATTCAGGGAAAGACTTCATCTTCATTCTGTGAGAGATTCATTAATCTGTTGACTCGTGTAGGTGTTATCTCTGGGACTGTACATCGTCATCTTCACAGCAGAATGATTATTTGTTCTATCTAATGAAGGCAAAAGGAGTCCCTAAAGCACACCCCTTTCCAGTCTGACATTCTGAGCCGGAGCATAAGTGTTGGTGTCCCTACAACAATGTACTGCTTTCTTATACTCAGCTTGACAGAAATACCTTTGCCAAAAAGTGGATGTCACCCTTCATCAGACATTTAAAACCTTAGATGTCTAAAGAGGAGAAAAAAACGTCTCATGTTTCTGTGCTAGAATTATTAGAAAATGATGAGCCAGTGAGGAAACAATGATACAATTCCAGCTTCATGGAACTATACAATAACTCTCACCTCTTGACATTATGATGCAACCGATAAAGGACTTCCTTGTATGCTTCGTAGTTCATCATGAGGTTTATCATGTGGCTTTCCCATTTGTGTATTTCTGGCTGTGGCTGCAAGCTCTAAAACAAGTTGGAATAAGCAGGCATTACATGTTGGAGTGGGAGGCAGGACCAATAAGCATTTCTTACCACCCACTTAAGCTTGTAACAATGCTGGGAAATCAACACAGGCTAATTACTTTGTAAGCACAAGGAGAGGCATTGATGATGAAGTGAGGCTCTTGATGTGCTCATTAGCTCTTGATCTTTCCTCAGTGTATCGCTCACCCTCCTGTTCTGTCTCTGCAGCTCACATCAATGCGCTCACATCAAAAGTAGCTCTGCTCACAAAGCTGCCCGACAACTGGAAACCCAACATCTCCTGTGGGTTCAAGTGAGTGTCCTTACAGCAGATGTGCACAGATGTTTAGGTTTCACCTTATAACCCCTGTATGATTATATCTTGACAAATGTTGTCATATTAAAGTAAAGTCACATAATAAATCATCTACGCCATTTTCATCAACGGGGGCTACCCTAATATACGTTTTATGGTGCCTTTTTATCTGCACTGTCAATTTGCTGTAACAATGTACATTTAGCCCCTGTGGAACAAATAAAGAATTTCTGATTCTGATTATTAAAATCTCCTCTAATCATCTGAATTAGTGTAAAAGATTAGACTCCTGCCAAAAGAAACTGACTGAAATATGAATGTTCCATCCACAGGCCATCGAAGTCTCTGAATATACTGCACCACCTACTGAAAAAGCTTACTGGGTAAGTTGATGACGACGACAGTGTTTATTTTAGCTCTGAATGTACATTATTTATTGAGCTCCCTCATAAGAATGGTAGTGGCATGCATCTACAGGTTTAAATGTTTTGGTTCTAATGCAAGCACTTAACATATTTTATGTGTAAAACTATGGAAAATGTGGTTTGATGAATGTACGGTCCAAATTGGGGAAGGGTTGGGTCCTCCTCTGTAGTTCTGTTGTTTAGTTGGGCAACATCTGCAGATGAGTTATCTGTGATCCTCTGTCTGTATGCTCTGTTAGGATGATTAGAATTATGAAACTGTCAGCCTCGGGTTAAAAGCATGAGTTTGCCTTCATGTTTGTGTTGTAGGGTTACACAAGCGATTACTCAACGGCACATAATGCATGCGTCACCTTCTGCTTTCCCAAGGATCTGTTCCCCCCTCGGAATGCTCCAACATGTCTCAGTGTGTGTGTTTCTGACAATAACACACCTCCAATGACTTCATTTGATTTTCTAGGTTAGAGGAAGGACAGTACCTGATTGCGCACAAGGCAGGGGAACCATTTGTGACCCTATTAAAAGTGGCTAATGGGAAAGTGAGTCGGGGGGCATACAACCTGCAGCAGGTCCACAGCTCCGTCCCCCAGCCCCCCACATCCGGCCTCGTCCCCTGGATACCTGTTGATCCATCTGTGGTGCTGCCCTTCCACAAGAAACACGGCCGTGTCCCCTGCACCTTCCCGCCAAAACCCTTTGTGCAGGTTTGTATTTACGTTACCATTGTTACTGCATTTATAGATGGTACTATGAAACAATATTATAGCAGTGGAGATCATGAAAGTAATGACAATGAGTTGAAAGACTATTGAAACCAGTAGAAGTGTTTATTTGTTAATGCCTATGAAGTACACACCCACTCTCAGGAATTCTCTAAAATCCAAGATGCGTACCATGCGGTCTCCCTGTGTGGTGGTGGGTGCAAAGCCCTCCGTTGTGTTCTTATCAGACAGGCTGAGTCAGTGCAGTGAATAGTTCTCCTACGCATGTCCAAAACTAACAGCAGAGACAAAAGAGAGCAAAATCAACAACTGTTCAGCAGGGTTAGGGGTGTAGACTCTGAGACATTCATTAGATGCCTGTCTGAGTCCACATAGCAAGACGTTAACACATCTTTAAACTTGTCAACTGCAATAGCAAACTTATAATTTAAACTGGGCATTTGTATAGTCAACATCCGAGAATAACAGATAAACATATTATTTGGTCCCAGTTATTTACATTTCTTTTGACCTTCCTTCATCCTACCAGACAGCGAAAGATGGTTCATCGCAGTCGCAGTACAACAACCATGGAGCCGGACAGGCAAAGAACAACCGGAATGCAGTAGGCAAACTGAAGAAACGACAAAAGAACCGTAAAAAGTATATTAAAAACCTACTTAAAAAGACATTTTAAGAAGTCCCACGTCAAAGGATTCAATATCATGTCTTCTCATTTCATATAAGGTGAGGAGCTGAACCTGTACTGCTAAGGAAAGGAAAGGAAAGCGCAGCATAGCACTAACAATGTACATCACTTCATACTGGTGTTATACTAAGACTTTGAACATAAATGTGAACGTTTAAGCACTTTGAGAGTATAATCTAGAACTTTCTATTTTTTCATATGTTGGTAATTATAATTTGTGAAAAGATATAAATAATAAACTTTGTCTAAGTAACCATATGTGAGTATGTCTTTATAACTGTTTGTGTGGAACGAATGATTCAAGACATCACCTTGAACATTTCCTGAGGGTACAGATGTTCCAGTGACTTATGAATAGTGTTTTGGGGAAAACAACCAAAGTATCACAACTTTTTCATTAGCTTCTAGTGGAACAGGGTGGAGTGTTGTGTGCATGGAAAAGGGGAGGGAGTCTGAATGAGGGGAGGTGAAAGGGGAATTGTTTTCTGTCCGAAAGATAAACCTTCACACCCATTCCACTTAAACACTGCCTGGACATATCTCTGCATCATCTCAACTCAACTCAGCTAAGGTAAGTCCAGTGAAGTTATACATTTGACTTTGAACTCTTTCTATAACTTAGATTAACTTTGCAATGCAGGGACGTTTAAGGGAATTCTCCAACTTGCTGTCATGAGCAAATGACTTCCACACCATTTCCTTTCTTCTTGTGCACACATGCTTTGTATTTACTTTTTCTTGAGTTATGTCTAAGTAAGGATGTGTGAGCGCTCTAACCTGTTTCATTGTATGGCTGTGAATGTGCTCAGTTGACTGCAGTACAGTAGCATTTTCCAGGGTGTGTCTCTTTGGGGCTAGTGTTAAGGAGTGTGTCAGACTGAATAATGATTTAAATGTGTTAATGGGTGTTCAATAGTATCTAACCTTTTTACCATAAAGTGAATGTGGCAAAGAAATGAAATCAAAAGAACAACTTGATAAAAATGGAGAAAGTCTCTTGCAGGGATTTGTGTGACTCAGTTGTACCAAAAGCAACAACCTCAGTTTAGTAGACGTTTCCTTGGTGGGCTGAAGTGATTATATCTTGAGACTAAAAACAAACATGACCCAATGCCTGCAGCTCAGACAAGTCACAAGATAGGGTTACACATAGATGTGATTACAAGATTGTGTAGTGTTGACCGTTTTTGTCATCTTTTACAGCACATTCAAAATGGCTATGGTATCAGAGTTCCTGGGACAGCTGTGCCTCAACATTGGGGTAATGTCATATCTTCATTTGACTTTTCATACAATACATGATGTACCATAAATAACATGGCGTTAATTTAATATCACTCTAATGTGCTTTGGATCCCCCAGGCCAATGAACCCAAACACCCCACGGTGGTACCTGCTACGGATTTCAACCCTGACACAGACGCTGCTAGAATAGAGACTGCAATGAAAACCAAAGGCAAGAGAAAAAAAAATCAGTGCTTGGTTCTGCTTCTCCTTCCCACAGAAGAGTGGTTGGTATTTGTGAGTCAGCATCCTGGCTCCAATGTTTTGACCGTGCTGGGAAAACCTCCAAGTCTGAGCCTCGGAGCTGGCAGAGCTTTGTTCTGGGAGCTGTTGGCAACATTCTGACCGCTACTACTCCTCAACAGTCCACCATTTTGTTGTTGTGAATGATATGTTTAATGTGTCATGATGTTTCTTTACTAATGAGGGTTTGATCTTGGACAGTACCTTGTGACCACGTCATGTGTGAAGCTATCTCTGCTGCCAGGCCCTTCTTGTGTTTGTTTATTCTTCCCAAAACACTTTTAAAGCTAAATCCAAACACATTATATGTTGAAATGATTCCAAACTTGCTATTTGTCATTTGTGTGCCAACACCATTCAACATTTTAGCACACAGAATGCCTGAAGGCTTATATTCGTACTGTAAGTGTTAGCAGGTTCCACAGAACATTAATAAACATCCTTTCACCAAAAGTGAGATAGAATTATCACCTAAAACATTTGTAAAAAAACTAATTTGAGCCATCCTTATTCTAAATGTTTGGTTATATACACATTATACTTTACATTCCCCTATAGAAACCCTTATAACATATTGACACACTGTTGTCTATAACCCAGTTTTTACACCATATTCCCCTTTGTCTCACTCAATGTGTGTGTGTCTTTTTCATTCTAACATTAGGGGTGGATGAACAGACCATCATCGACATCCTCACAAAGCGGACCTACTCACAAAGGAGAGACATCGCTTTCGCTTATGAGAGGAGGGCAAAGAAGGTACAAAATGCTTCACAGCTCTTACTTTGTGGTGGCTTAAAACAATAAGGACACATAAAGCTAACACTGATGTATTTTCAGGACCTGATCTCAGCTCTGAAGGGAGCGCTGTCCGGCTCTCTGGAAGCAGTGATCCTTGGACTGATGAAGAGCACGTCCCAGTACGATGCCTCACTGATCAGAGCATCTATCAAGGTAAAGGACACACATTGCATCAGTGCTACTCATCATCAGTGGATTTAACGGAAGGGCCACACTGCCCTCTACAGGAAAAATGACTGAACTTGCTTTAATGACACACCCTCAATGATAGTTGTGAATATCCTAAAGTGTCACGTAAAGAGAGTAACACAGATGTATCTCTCTTTCAGGGAGCAGGAACAGATGAAGAAACACTGATTGAGGTGTTGTGCTCACGCAGCAATGAGGAGCTGGTGGACATCAAGAAGGTCTACAAGGAGTGTGAGTCCAAAACATCCAAAGCATTCATACAGGGCTGGAAATATATTGTAATGTATAATGCCGCACCTAAAGGTTATTGTGCTTGTCGTGCATTATATATATTACCATGTCCACCTAAGGTCTTGAGATGTGTATAAATGTTGTTGAACCACACTTTCAATAGCTACGTGGTTGATCTTATGTAGAGGAATCAAATTCCTTGTTTCCCACAGTGTTCAAGAAAGATCTGGAGAAAGATGTGGCTGGTGACACATCTGGGAACTTTGCCAAGCTGCTCCTGGCTTTGGTGGAGGTGAGATCTGTTAGGGCCTGTCGTTATGATTAATGTAACATGATAGAGTTTAAACTGATCTGAGTCATGTGTTGTTTCTGTGCAGACCAACAGAGCAGCTCCAATCGCTGTCGTAGACTATGAAAAGATTGATCTAGATGCCAGAGTAAGTTGTCCATGTATTACTTTGTTTGTGAAATCTAAACTTAATTCATTTAAAATCTGTACCTTTTTTAAATTGTATTCTATATCTAGCTAATGTTAAGTTCTTACTTTTCACCACCGACTTATTCACAGAAAATGTATTGAAATGACCAAATGAGATTTAAAACCCCGGATCATTTGTACAAGTTTAAGCAGTTGGCAGTTTTGGGAATAAGATAATTACTTACATTTGATATATTGATATCTAACAAGGAGCGGCACCCACCCCCATGCCACATTATAAAGTATAAATAATAAGTCTACTGTTATGTTGCTGATTGATATCAGGCCCTCTATGAGGCTGGGGTGAAGATCAAAGGAACTGATGTGCCCATCTGGATCTCCATTATGTCTGAGAGAAGCGTACCCCACCTGCAGAAAGGTAAGACGCACCGTTTCCTTTTGCTGTTATTGTTACGAAAGTATTGGTTTTGAATCCTCGATATCTAAATCGTTCTTCTCTGCTTGTCAGTGTTTCAGAGGTACAAGAGTTACAGTCCCTATGACATGCAGGAGAGCATTGCCAAAGAAGTCAAAGGAGACTTGCAAAAGTCCTTCCTGGTGCTAGGTACACACATTTGTTTATCATGTATTCATATTATTTATGCATATTTCTGTTCTACTTTTGAAGTAAATTGTAACTCTGTAGGTCCGTTTTATTGTATGTCTAAACTTTGAAACACAAAAGACAATCATCTGTCAGCTACAGACCGTGTTACTGTGGATACTTATTCTGTTTTTCTTTTGCTCCAGTTGAATGCTTTGAAAACAAACAGCTGTACTTTGCCAAGCGACTCAATGAAGCCATGAAGGTACTGTGCTGTTCTTTCTTCTTTTGGAAATGTGGCAATTTTGAGGGCCAGACTTTGTCTTTCTTTTTTTGGAACAGAAGTACATCTGCATGTGAAAGAACAACTTTGCTGCAGGAACACCGACTTTCAAGTTGGCAAAAGTGATCTTACAGCAGCGTTACATCAGCTGCTGAAGTTAAGTCTGAAGCGAACAACTTGTAAGTGCTGACTTGTGCTTGTCTGCGCAGAGTAAAGGAGCCAAGGAGAAGATAGTGACCAGGATTATTGTGTCACGCTGCGAGGTGGACCTGAAGAAGATCTGCTCTGAATACAAGACCAGCACCGGGGAGTCTTTGCAAAAGACTATTCTGGTAGGTGACTCATTCAGGCTGATTTACAGTCAGTTCTGTGGTGCAGCCCTTCTCACTTGCTCTGTTTCTGCAGGAACACACCAAGGGAGACTACCAGAAGGTGCTGCTTGGCCTGTGCGGACCGGAGCAGTAAAAATGAATCATCAGTATCAAAATGACCCAAATTCTGCCACTGGAGGGGTGCACTGGAAAGGTGGGCTTATGAATATCATACTTAGAACAAACTCAGAGCCCTTCCTACTTTTTTTTCGCACTTTTGAATGCAACATTGAAGGAGATGCATTTATCTTTTTGATATTTGAAGAGTCTGTATTAAATCTAACTTTTGTTTGACTAAAACAGCTTTTAATGGAATGTTGTTCCCTACTTTTTTACATTCAACCCATTTTCTCTTGCTTGATGTTTACATAAAAGACCATTAGAGGGCGCTACAGTAGCATTGAAAACAAGTACAGCTCCAGCTCCTCTGTGTCTCAGGCCTTATAACATCTGAAACCTGCTCAAGAAATGAGGAGATCTTACATTTATAAATAAAATAAAAATATTATAAATTCCATTGTCATTATTGTCTTATTTATTATATTATTGCATTTGTTACAATTGCATGAAAAACAGGGTTCATGGATTTTATTTGCACAACATATGTTAACATAATTAAACTGCAGTTTGTGAAATTTAAAAATGCCATCGGAAATTACATTTAAATCCAAAACTTCAGCACAATCTTGAAGATTTGTGAAATAATGAAAAGCACAGTAAAGTCAATATAGATCTTTTCAAATACAAAATAATGATTAAAATCTTCTTCCTTTTGCACTATGAGGTTCCATCAAGATGATTTAATCATTAGTGTGTTTTTCTGTGTTTGTTTGGTGCTAATATTTTAATTAAAAATGTTAATTTTACCTCCGGCAAAGATGATTTGCATACCACTAAACAAGCTTCTATACAGTGTGTTTCTGCTGTTTAGTTTGTGGTCTCTCAGGATGAAATAACCACCAGTGTTGTCAAGGCATTTCTACTGAAGTATAAGAAAAAATGGCCCCAAAAGGCAAGATCAGTTCTGCTGAACACAGCGATGAGGAAAAGGATGTGAGGGGAAGCGCACAGACTTAATAATCTAAAACAAAGTGGTGTACTGTGGCTCAAATAGGATAGGAGATCATCCATTATTGTGAGGGAAATTGCCTGATAAAATAGTGCTTCTGTCCAATATTTCCACTGGTTGAGTAACTGAGAAGGGGAAATGGCTTCACATTTTAACAAGGCACTGGATTTATGATCATTTTGTAATAATATTGATGAGAACATTAGCCCTTTGTGATGGTTTATGTTTATAGGCAATAAAAATATAAAATATAGTGTAAAGTAAGGTAAAACAGTATTTTGCAAAGCAGAGTGAGATTTATGCGCGGATGTGGAGACAGATTAATCTCTGCATCATAAAGAGGAAAGTACCACCATATTTTTCCCTTTTTTATATAGATGTACAACATGCTGTTCTGTTCAAGGCCAGCCCGTAGGGACCTCCACAAACCCAAGGGGAACTCTCTTCTCAATTGAAACGATGCAATTTACTGTCCCAAACGCTGGCACTTCATCATTCAGAGGACTTTAACCCCATGAATGTCAAACACAGAGCATGCGGGGAAGGAGATGGAATACCTTGCATTACCATAACAACTACAGCCAAATGACAAGCACTCAGAAGCCTAAAAGGTGAAGAATAATACCATAATCACAGGTTTGAATTGGAAAGGGGATTTCTGATTACTTTAGTTTTTTGGATAATCAAAGATACTGATATTGAACCAGCTGTCAGGCTTTCATATCATGGTGGTTTAGCCTGAAAGGTCAGACAAACCCTTCTTGTCTCTAACGTGTCCCAGTTAGATTGAACATGTGGAAAGCTCCCCCCGCTTCACCTCAGAGACAAAGCCCAGGCAGCGCTGCAGGCCTCCAGCAGCATTAAAGTTTCACAGTACAGCTGTATAGCTGCTGCCGGCCCGCAGTCATACCCACTGCACATTGGGAAGGTATTAGTTTGTGCTTTTCATTAATTCATTGCATTGAACAGAACTTGCAACTTAGAGAACCGGCAGCTTTTTCTCATCTCTCTCTCTCCTTGACACATCTGAACCCGGCTCAGACTTTTGTGCAAAGCACCAAGGGGTGTTTAATTATAGAGTAGTAGGCCACCAAGGTCTGCTTTTAATTGTGTGCATCTGTGTGTGTTGGTGAGTGTGTGTTTGCCTGCAGCTCTATAGGTCACAGGCATACTCTAAATGAGAGCTCCTACAGGCTACGCTGCAGGACCCGTTCCCTCAACACAGCTGCAGAGTCGCAAGAGCCAGAGTTTGATTAATATTTTCTTAATTATCATTATTTAATTCAGCAAAACCACAGCTTCTTCAGAGAAAGCGTGGCCTTTGTCTTTGTGATGCTGAATATCCCGGCTCGTAAAGGGCACGCAGAGATCCTGCATATGGTAAATAAGAGGTTGTGTCTTATGCTGCTGCCCCAGGGAGAGTTGGCACCACACTGAAGGACATCTCCTTCTAAAGAAAGGCGCTCTGCTGATGTTTCTCCGCTCAGACCGAAGAGCCAGATCCTCCGCCTCTGGCATCGTCAGGCCCGCTTCCTTTTATGAGGCTCAAACTGAGACAACAGCGCTGTGCACTCGTCATGCCATCAGGCTGCCTCCTTTGTACAGTACACTGGTAATTGAAACAACATAAGAGAGCAGAATAAGGCCTGTCTCCTCTTCGGTTTTGGCTGCAGTCAGTCCATCTGCAGACGAAAAAAGACATTTGAGAAGTTTATGAAAGGGCTTTGTGTACATGCAACACATTTGAATGCTTTGAAGAGTTCAGCTTCTGTCATCCTAAGAAGCCAAAAGAGTTCACAAGAAGGTTTTACTTGATGCCAGCTGAGTGTCGCTGCTCAACCTCAGCCTGTTTGCTGCAGTATTTACTCATAAGTTTCAGTTTTCTTAAAAGAAAGATGATTTGCTTTTAATTGAAGATGAAATCAATCACGTCTGATTCTAGTCACAATCCAGTTTGTTCGAAAAGCCTGCCTGGAGACATAAGCAGACTTTTATATAGTTGATCAGATCAGCAGTATTTGATGCTCAGGGCTGGGCTGGATGCTGACTTTTCTCTTTGCTTGAAGCTTCCTCTCTTTTGCCGTGTGCTGAAGGGATGAGATTACCCTGTGGCTGGTTAACCTACACGCTTTCTATCTGTATCCACTGTCTCCCCTCCTTCAGTCAGCCCACAGAGACAGCCCTCATCCCCCTGTGCCTATTCTGTCACTCGCCGGCCCGACATGCAACAGAATTTTCTGACAAAGATCCAGGCTTGCAAGGATCGCTGTGATCCTCTTGGTTTGATCAAATGTCTGACATAGGTTTGTGTTTCATATCTTACCGGATACATGTGTGCATACTCTGTGTGTGTACAGTTTCATCTTTTGATGGTGCTGCGTGGCCTCCAGCCAGATGCACTAATGATAATTTTCTGTGAAGTGGTTGTAATGGTCTGGCCCCAGCGTCAGCAGCTCCTCCGATGTTTGCACACGCCACCAGATCAGATTGGGTGTGTGTATTTTGCGGCGATGCTGATAATATACCAAGAAGCATGCAAGAGGAGGACAGTCTTTATCAAGGTGGCATATTAATGTTTATTTACACCATGGCTAATAAGATGTGTGCTCGGCAGCTAGGTGAGACAGAATGATGGTGGGTAATTAAACTGCTTTGCTTTAGATTCATCCATTATCCATACTCAAGCCTGCATACATAATGTAATAATGTAAAACAAGGCTTGTTGCAGCGGTGGATGAGGCGGCCATTCTGAGGTGTTTTCATCCTCGTAGTACGGTGTAAATCAATACTGTGTGTCACTGCAGACACGATGTATTGAGATCGCTGTGATACATTTGGAAATTGTCAAAATATGTGTTCAGAAGATATGACCTTTTTACGTGATGCAATTTCGCAAGAACACAGAGACACTGACAAGACTCATTGGTGTTTCAGCATTTGGCTTTCAACCTCTTAACCTGCTGGAGGATGGGATTGACTGAGTGGGTGTCTAATCCATATTGTCATGCTTAATCCCATCAAATGAAGACAGGCCCTGTCACCAATGTCCTTGTGAGACTGGCCACTGGACCCCACGCACACGCACACACACACACACACACACACACACACACACACACACACACACACACACACACACACACACACACACACACACACACCCTCACCTTCATGCAAGAGATTGAAATCAGCTAGGCAGACACTCAAGCATGAACCAAATGTCAGCGACAAGCCACAGGGAGAGAAGAGGAGCCCATGTTAATTATAACAGAGAGAAATCGTACTATTTCACCTGCAAGACATGCTACCCAGGATATCTGTGGCTCATGAAGTCATTTTCTTTTTTTTCCTCCAGGGATAAACCAAGAGGAGACACAATTCCAATAAGTAGGTCTTTAAAAGCAGTGATTAACTTTGTGATGAATGTGTGCTTGTTTCCGCCAGCTTTTGCTAATCACTTTATGGAATTGTGTTGTGTGTTCTTTTATTATACAAAAAGGGTAAATCCATTGAAAGATCAGCAAGTTAGAGAAAACTGCAGTTATTTTGTTCGTCAAAATGTCACTGAATTACAGATATTGTTTGAAGCCAGTCTCTGAAGCTCTGCCTCCTCTGACAGGAGAAATGCAAAGTTTTGGAAAGGTGTCTACAAATGTCTTCCCTGTGCAACGCTACTCTCTCATTTGAAAAAAAAAAAAAAAACCTAGTCTTCTTCTTTTTCTGACAACACGTTTCCCATGTGACACTTAACCTTTGGAGATTTCCCATTCTCTCTGATCATTCACAGTTTGGTTCATGTTAATTAACCCTAGGGCGCAGCAGAGAGTTGCAGGCTTTGAAGCAGAAGAAGAAAAAGAAACAAGAGAGGGGTAGGAGGAAAATGATTTTGTTGTTTTCTGTTTCTTTTGTGGCGATTCAGCTGCCTCTCTCCGTGTGAGAGCCTTGGTGGTGCCAGTGAGGATAGTGAGTGGCGTGGGTGTTGGAAAGGACAGAATTTGGTTTGTGTCCTTGTCACCGTCAGTCCCTCTCCCTGTGAGGAAGTTGGCCCGGGCAGCCTGACCTCCCTCAGGTGGCCATGCATATGGAAATCAGCTCAAAAATAGAACACAAGATGGTTTTCATAGCCTTCAGCCTCCCCGCAATAAAAAAAGGAAAAGGATTTTTGTCTATTTCTTTTCATTCTTTTTGGCTCCTGGCGGAAATGGTCTTTTCTGTACTCACTTGAAATACACAAAGCATGTTTCTTAGTGAAAAGTGCCACTGGTGGCAGGCAGAGCAATATTGCCTGAGCCCAAAGAATATGCTGTGCATGTGAAATTACTTTTTTTTAACCATTTCACTACTCGTGTCTCGTCTCTTCAGGCTGTGGCTCAGAGTACAGATTGATCTAACCTCTGGCCTTGTCATCAGCAACTGTAGGTACGGCTAAACATACAGTCACAGGTGACATACAGGGCATTTATCATGGAATCTTGAACTCCGAAAGGCTTTCTTTCCTCTCCCAAAAGCACCTTTTCTTAAAGCGGCAATGGGTTGAAATCCACTCCATAACAGTGGAAATATTCATGAGGAAATCCGCTGGAGAAGACGAGCTGCAGCACAACCAGAGGCTTTATTCTCCATGTTCTCGGGGCAAATCTGTTCCTGTGCTTCTATCTGACGCTTGTCTAAAGCATATAAAGACAAAGACAGGAAGTATGATTAGCCATGGAGAATAGCAGTGCAGTGTTCCCTCCAGGATAAGTCTTGAGGTGGGACTGATCAAAGCTATGCCCAGAGACAGAGACTGAACCAGCACTTTTTCAATGGCTATCTCTGCCTTAAGACAGGGAGGGGGGGGGGAGTTCTATACATATTTCCCTTTCAACGTCTATGCCAGGAAGTTGTTAATATTTTGTAACAGAACAATAGGTTCAGAAATATTGTTAAACCTCTCATTGTTGAATTGTAAACTAACTGTCAATGTTATAGCTTCTGAGCGGCTTGTAAGATGTTGACAGACACATGTTTTAATGATTTAAACTCTATTATCTTGTTTTAGTTAGTGTATAGTGTCGTAGTATCAAGAAACAGAAATCCTATAAAGGAATATTTGGCTTTAGCATTTCGGGTTGTTTGTTAAACCATTGTACATTGTAACCAATAACATACCCTGGTCTTTTTGCAATGCGATGAAAAAACTGAAATGTTGGTTTTCATTTAAAATATTATGTCAATACATTTCACATAACTATATTAGGTTAGTGGAAAGCAATAATATTAAGTTGAACCTAATATATTTGATTTAAACCTAATATTATTGCATTTCAACTAACCTAATACAGTTATGTGAAATCTGTTGACATAACACATTCAATTCAAGTCAACGGTTCAGTTGTTTCAGAGCACATTTATTCATTGTGTCCCTATTTCATAGTCTTTTGGATTTTAGATGGGCAGTCTTACGGATTTAATGATCTCAAAATCCTGAGTTCCCTGCTACAGACTAAGAAATGTCACATATGCAAACTTTACTGGCTGTGTGTCCTTTCAAGTGCACCCAGCATCTTTTAGTGGAGGAGAAAAGGACATGCAGGTATATTCAGTCGGCCTCAGGGTTTGGGACATGGCGGTTCAGGGCTCGGCTGATAATTGAGACGGACGGAGTGTGATGAGATGCCTTCATTATAGAAATGTTTAAAGGAGAGCAGACCTCTGTGATATACAAAGGACGGCTTTGATACTCGGGCCTTAGACACTTATAGGTGCAGTAATGACAGCCGCCTGCTGCTTTGGCTTTCATTGTGTTCTTCTTTTGGAAGTTTTTCCACTATCATCAATATTTGATTTTTCGTTATGCAAAGTATACCTATGCACATCATGTATACTTAATCATATCTGTTTATTTTCTTATGTGCATATTGCTTTTTCATGTTTTTCTTTCTCATTAACATACAGGTGATGCAAGTGAGAGGAATGTTTTTTGTGATTATTTTTGTTAATTTACAAACTGAGGCTAGTCCTGCAGCAAAGCTTAAGAGCAAAGTTCAAACACTGTTTATTAATATATTGTTAACATTTCGGCAATAGCCAGACAAGCGTCAATATGCTTATTCATAAAAGCACAAATTTGAATTTCTTCCTTGGCCTGTAAGCCTGTAAACTAGGAGACTAAATATATACTTACATTTTATTTCAAAGAGAAAAAATCCTCTCTGGCAAAAACACTGGCTATGAAGAACTTTACTCAAGGATAGGAAGCACATCATTAAAACAGGGGAGAAATATTAAAAAGGGGGGATATGAAAGCGTGAAGATCTACTCGCCTTTGGCTACTCTGACTTGCTTCAAAAAACATCTTGAGATCTTTCCCTCCCTCAGACCTGCACTCTCCCTTGTTATTTGACTTTATTTGCTGGCTTCACACTGATTTGAGCTGTAGAGTTTTCCACTAAATAATCAATCACATAGAGCATCATGAAGGCACTGCATCCCTATGAGGAGACTCTTTTACTGCATGCAGCATAAACACAAGACACAGTGAAGTGCTGAGGTCCCTTCATGTCTGCTTGACACCTCACATTTCATCAAAGTCCCAAAGTCTATGTGTCCTCAAACACCGTGGCCTGGTTGGCCTAATTATAATACACAGAAATATGAATGCTGAGGGGAGTCGCCTTTACACAAGTGTAGGTATGAAGTAATTACCTGTTTTTGCCGCCCTCTGTGTGCCTTTTGTCTCTCATCATCTGTGACATGGACGGGTGCCATGCTGTCAGCTTGGACCAGAAGACGAGCCATGAGAAAGGGACATTAACACATTACTCCCACTCCCTCATGGATAATGGAACAAGGTTTTCATTTGAATGATAAACAAAATGACTTGGAGACAGTGGGAAGATCACTGGCACCTGCCCCTCCCCGCTGCCCCTCCCTGCCTCCATGCAAAGCTGAGTATTATGCAAAACAAGGGGCGAGGGTCTTTTTTTCGGTGTCCCGTGAACTCATCTGTGTATCTCCCAGGCATGTTGGACAATTATGAGTAAGTAGAAGTAACTCCACCTTGCTAATGTTATGCGGTGTTGTGTTCACTGTCCTTTTATCAGAGCACGGTGACTTTCATCTGGAAAGTTCTCCACCATACCCTGTGTTCTTCACATTAGCATAGTATCTGAAGGCCTTAATCAGAAACAACAAAGCACAGTGGCCTCGCTGTGTCCAGGGTGATAAATAATTCTTGATCTTATCAAAACGCTCGAAAACCAAATAAAAGAAAATGAAATACTGATGTGCCAAAGTATACAGAGTAAATACACAGTGTGTTTTTCTATGGGAATGGAAATGCGGCAGCACATAGCTGCAGTGCTGTTTATTTTCATTTATGAAGACTTTCAATTCAAAACAAACTGAAGTTATTTTAGTTTATTTTGCTGCCAATAAACAGCTGGGGGGAATGTTGTTCTGTAGTGTCGCTCCGACTAAAAAAGGTATTTCAAGTCTCCTGAAATCTACAGCGCTGCGGCTCACATAACTGCAATGCTTGAAGAGTGACTCCTCAGAACTTAGTCTAAAAAGGGAGCATTGAATATATATTGGTTAACATCCTTTAACGGCAGCTACAATTAATGTGTGAAGCTGTGCTTGAATTCCTCTTTGTGCCATCCACCTGCCAATCACGCTGTTTGTAGAGCTAGATCACAGTGTTGTTTTCCTACTGTATTTATTTCCACTGGTATAAAAAGATTGTATTACCTGGTCTTTTGAAGATGAGGCAGAGCTGCACACGCTGTGCAAAGACTGGCAAATTGCAAAAAGGAAAGGAAGACGATAAAGGGAATGTGGGGTTAAAAAGAAAGCAAAGTGTGTCTTAAGTGTTGTGTGTGCAGTGAGAGTCAGACCAGGAAAACTATTTTCACCGTTCACGACTTCCAACTTCATCTTCTTGTGTTTATCTGACAGGAAGAAACAGATGTCCCTCTCAGCATCTGCGGTCCAGCTCCTTATCTGTTTTCTACTGCACATATTTCATATTTTATTCCATTCTATTTCAATGTAAATACTGCTATATTTCATTTTACTATATTTGTTATTGTTTTTTAATGTTATTAATGTTTTCTTAACCCTTTCATGCATAGAGGTCACTACAGTGGACAGCTATTCAAAAGGTGTTTTCTTGTATATACATTGTTTTTTTTTGCATAGTTGCACCATGTGTGTGTGTGT
>NW_011352460.1:373594-374041 GCF_000735185.1 Notothenia coriiceps
TGCCACTCAGTGGAAAGTCAGTGTAAGTGCATGATACATGTCTCTAAACCAAGATGGACGACAGAAAGCCACATGGAACAAGTCACCCGTCTATATCTTGCCAATCCTTTTATGGAAAGCGTCCCCTGCAGGTATAAAAAACGTGGTGACATCAAGTAACAACTAAGGAATCATATAATTCATAAATGATCAAAGTATTGATTTTATGTTTGCAGGAAATCATGATTATAGTTCAACTACAATTCATACTGGTACTGCTGCTGCTGTACCCAGGGCCGTCCCTCCCTACAGGCAGATCATGCAGACTGTGTGGAGCCTCACCTTGTGGAGGGGGCCACACCTTGCGGAGGGGGGCCTAATCTGAGGCGCACTTATGCGCTTATGTGGCGCAATTAGGGTGGCGCGGCACGGTTTTGCCGCTGCGAGGCTCCACTAGCACTCATGAGA
>NW_011352460.1:374081-384081 GCF_000735185.1 Notothenia coriiceps
CCTTAAATTGGCCCCTAGCCCTGGTTATTCTTGAAAATACTTCATCTGCAATATCTTTTTGGGCTGTAAATCAATATACTTATGTTACTATAATGTAATTTTAAATTTGCAAATCTTTATTTATCATTTTTTCAAAATGTACATCTCTTCAGTTCAAACCCTAAACGCATAGTGTCCACCTGAGTGGACATATAAAAATCTCTTTGAAAAAAATAGATTGTCTTTCATGCCCCAAGAGCAATAATAACACTTGGTAAAAAAATTCTGACTGAGGCTTTCATAATTCATGTATGAAAGGGTTTTAAAATAGTTCTCTATCTATGTTTTTAATTTTTGTTTTAGTTTTATGTATGCAACATGACACCAAGTCAAATTC
Organism: Notothenia coriiceps; assembly: GCF_000735185.1. NCBI lineage: Eukaryota > Metazoa > Chordata > Actinopteri > Perciformes > Nototheniidae > Notothenia > Notothenia coriiceps. The sequence goes on from NW_011352460.1 coordinate 374,458, forward strand.
CTCGTACGTGTCAACCTACCTGGTAATAAACCGTTTCTGATTCTGATTCTGATTATATTGGACACGATGTGGCCTTATAAAGATTACGTTAGTCAACTAAAACAAAAAGGTGAGACTCATTTTCTTAAATGGACAAAAATAAACAGTCTAATATTTCTAAAATCCTGCCTAAAGTGTTCTGTTTAATTGACGTTCAGCATCTATTTTCCCTGTCTAAAGAAGCCTTTGGTAGGACTGGCTCTACAGGGAACCTCAGTGGTTCAGGCTTCACTGTTCTCCAGTGGGTACAGCAGTGTTTCCAGAGAGGTGCCAATCCAGACGTCTCACCACCTTTATGAGGCGCAGCCCACAAGGCACTAGCAGGCACAAGTCCCTGGTTAGGACAAGCTGCCGTCTTTAATCAATGTTGACCAGCCAGATTCCTCGTGGCTCCTGCACAGCTGCATCGGGGAGCTTCTGTAATCCCTCTTCTTTGTCATCTCAGGTCAGTAAATGCACCACATTTCCACCTTGAGAATTAAAACAAAGGAAATACTCTGAAGGTATGTGAAGAGGAGAAACACTGAACTTGTGGATTTTATTTTCTGTTGTTAAGTTCAAACTTTGTTTCTCCCGAGATTCAAACAAACAGCGCTCATAACAGGAATCTTCAAAGAGGACAAATTAGTCCAAGCCCAGTTCGTCAAAATCACCCTGGCTCGATATAATCTTAGTTGACATAATTTCAATTATTTCCAGGCAGCATCAGGGAGGTGAAGATTAAAAAGATAAAACATAGGCTTTTATGTATAGGCCACTTTGCTAATTAGATGGATTAAAATGTGCTCTGGGAAGGGAATTAATTTGCAAGTGAATGGCAGTTAGTAGGCAAACGCGTATAACAGATGACACAAACCCCCCGAGGGCATTCCATGGTTAGTTTGGTACAATTTAGAAATTACACAACTCGTTTACTAAATAACAGCCTCATTTTCCCCTGAACTGCATTCTTTGGCGCCTCACTGTCACTTGACTTTCAGATGTGTTGAAAATAGGTTAGTCTGCTCCAATGAATGAAGCCTCCTGGTAGTAGCACTCACTGCAGTAATAGATGGTCATTTATAATTCATGAGGTGGCTAGTCCCCCAAGTTAATTTTGCCCAAGGCACTGTTTACTTCTGCTTTGTACTTTGTTTAAAGTCAGTTGTTGACAACTCTTGTACATGTCAAACTATCACCGCTAATAATTGCTTAAGGAGATAGAACTTTTGCAAATGTTGGTTCCACCAGAGGTATATATTCGCCTCACCCCATATGCAGAACTTCTTCAGATGAATTTTTGATTCATCTCCTTCTCGCTCTTGACAAAAAGTCCTCTGTAATTCAAAGCAATAGCTGTAAGAGAAATTATAAAAAAGAATAATGTAGTATGCACTCCATAACATCCTAGTTTTCATGTGAAATAGGAAACGTCTCTTACTCCCTCTCCTCTCCCACCGCCACCCCCTCGCTCTTTCTTTCTTTATCTCTGACTTTCTTCTTCTTCTTTTTTGCATATTGACCAAAGAGGGACTGGTAGATGATGACTGTTACACACTGCGGATTGACAGAATCTATTGTAGGAGAGTAAGGGCCTTGGGCACTACCTCTGTGGGTCAACCTTGTTCCTCTCTGTGTGCAGATAGCGACAGTCTCTCAATACAAGCAGTCACTTGATTAGTGCCAATTATCCAGGCTGTCACTTTCCCTGGTGAGGGTGGCCCAGGATGCGCCCCGTCCCCCACACTTCCCGTCTAGAGCGGACGTGCACTAAAAGTCTGCGCTCATAGCTGTAGGCTGTGGGAATGATTTTGAATGCAGAGATGGGGGGAAATAAAAGAAATGCGGGAAGCAAGTTCTGAGTTTGACAGTGTGATAGCATTGACTTCCGAGACAGTTACAAGGGGAGTGTCACTTCTCCCACAAAGACGTCTCCCCAGGGCTGCACCATCTTCCATCAGTCAGTCAGTCACCAGCTTAATATGCAGCTGTACATGCATACAGGACCCAACTGGGTTACATTCACTAAGGTATACAACATTCACTTGCAAGTCTGTTAGTTTTTGTCTAAACCAGAGGTACTAACTTTAAAATGAATGTACTCAAATGTAGCACACATATTAACAATAACAGTAATTTGTCTACAGCATAATTCATGTGGCTGAAAATTATTTTAGGTAACATTTGGTTCTTGAAGGAAGAAGGCCATACAGCCACTATATTCAGACCTTATTCAAACATATGTTAACAGCTTGTGCCAAACCTGAACAAACACAGCAAACAAAGAGGAAAACTGCAACTAATGCTGCCTCAAGATACTATAGTGACATGACATATTTAAACAAGGTGTTTCATGGGTTATTAAAGAAACCTTAATTTCAGTGTGTTAAAAATGTGTCCTCTGTGTAAACGCTCTTTATTTAAATGCCAAAAGTCATATTAAGCTAATTTTCTTGTCACCTGCACCCACCTTCTAGCCTGAGTCTCTGTGCAGTCTCCAGTTCTTGGCTGTGCTGCTGCACTGCACAATTTTGTTCCTGGTTCCAAAAACACAATGGCAGTGTTTTCGAGCCACTCTTTAAACAGCGCTGCAGTGTATTTACTGATCTATTTCTCGCTGCTTTTATGTTGTTACTGTGTCTCTTGTAACTTCTCAGTATTCAGCAGCAGAGAAGTGAGACGCAGAGCTCCTCTAAACAGCAGAGGTTATCCTCAGTATGGATGTCTGCAGGGGAGTAAACACCATTGGAGTGCGAGTGAATATTTTTGTATGAGAGCATATTAATTATTCATGCCCGCTTCATTGTGTATGATGATGTGTCAGGATGTTTGCCAATAAACAACAATATTCCTTGTAGGATTGATCCAATATGAAAAGTTGTTGAGCTAGTTCCTCTCAGTATGAAGAAGTCTGACGAAGGCAGTTTGTGGGAGAACTGGCACTAGTACTTATTTATGGAAATATCAATATTGTATCATAATACCGTATCCTCTCCACTCAGTATAAACAATACAATCAAACGGGTTCTTTAAGTCTGGACTGTGAGAATGGCGTTAATATGAGGATTAAGGAAACATGTGAAACCACAGTAAACAAAGCTGTGTAATCAAATCGATTTGAAGCAGGAAGGTAAACTGGGTCAGTGTGGTGCTGGAATTTTCGTGGATTGGCAGAAAAACGCACACAAAAGAAAACACAAAAATAGCCTGCACCTTGTGTTGAAATGTTTATTCTGCTCAAACAGAGGCACTGACTAAGTGATGCACGCCCCAGTGATGCGGCTCGTCATTGGCTCTTAGTGCAGAGTGATAAGCCTGGTGTCTGCGGGGGGATTTATGCTCTCTTTCATGGTAGCGTTGCCCCCGCCACCGTCTCCCTGTGACGCCCGAGGGAATGCATCACCACGCAGGCAGGACAGCAGGCCGGCACGGGCGTTATAATTGCCATCTCCTCCTAGTACACATTGTGCACTGTGGAGCACGGTGATTAAATCAAAAAACTCCTCTGCATCCCAGCTCTTTACCTTGCAGGCAAAACAGCGGGCTCCTTTGGGATGGGGTCATCATGGCCCCCTCTGTGTTCTGTGATCTCTGCTAAAAAGGGAGGGGGCGTGCAGACGGCTCACTGTTATGTTCCACAAAACCATGAAGGACTAAATGGGTGTTAAAATCAAGATTTGTCTAAAGATTTCCGTATCCACAACATTCACATTCTGTATTGAAATTCTGGGTAAATATTTGTTTTAGTGAAAACTGAGATCTGAGAGTTATCAATAAATGGGAATTTGACACAGCGGAAAAACACAACTCTTTTAATTATAATTAACATTAATAACCAACAGTTCCCCCGTTTTTCATTCCTGATTAAATACAGCTAGTTCGAACACATCCTCGGTCATTAGCATCCCGATTTGAATGTGTCTGTGATCATTAAAATACAGATAATTCACCTGAAGCAATAAAGAAAATTAGACCTGGCTTTTATACAGAGTTATCGTCCTTGGACAACCTGCACATACACATGGAACAGACCATTATCACTTGGGTTAATGGCTTTGTTAATTTGAAGACATTAACAACTGTTCGGCTGTCCCCAATGAATGTGTCACACAAGGCAGGCTGTGTATTGTTAAATGGGTTGCTAAGTAGATTGATTCCTAAGCTGCAAAGCACAGCAGTGATGTCGGCAAGCAGGTTAATTAAACATTTACACACAAACACCCAACAATCTATTGTACTCTTCTAATTTACGACAACAATACGCACTTTCATCAGGATTTTTCTTTTTTCAAAGAGGCATATGTTTTCTTGTTCCATCCTAATTGGCACCATGCCAGTTTTACTGTGCTGCTGTTTTTGAGGGGTTACTAGCTGCACTCACCCATAATAGGGACATATCAGTCCCTCCACTGTGCAGGGAGACACTCAGATAAAGATTGAAGCACCTACACCCACACCTCCACCTCCACTCCCTTTCATCTGCGGCACCAAACACACGCAGAGGAAGCACCAACACTGATTCCTAATCAGCTATCTCTCTTCCACAGCCTCCACCTCTCAGCTCTGTTTAGCACACACATGAATGCACGTGTACACATCTGTACACACACACACACACACACACACACACACACACACACACACACACACACACACACACACACACACACACACACACACACACACAGTCCACCACAGAGACTTCCTCACAAGGCTCTGATGAACAAATGTAGAAGTGAGTGCCACACCTCTTCCAAAAGTAATATCCCTTTCCTTCTTATTCTGAAAACTCTTGGGGTCATGAGGAAGGGAAAAGTTCTTGCTTTTTTGTTATTTTCGAAGAATTTCTACATTTGTGAGAGCAAAGTGGGATTTGGGCCAGAGGCGTCAATGCTTTCCATCTTTCATGTATCCTCTGCTGACAGAAACCGAGCTGACAGGAAGGCAACAAGGGAACAATCAATCACCTTTCTTTTCAACTTTCTTTCTGGCCCACATACAGTAGTGTCGGTTAATTTGTTAACACTGGGGTAAAAAGACCGCTTTTTTTTCAGTTGTCTATAGTGGTTGTCTTAGTGATGGAGCGTAACACTCCTGCACTGCAGCAACAGTGAACTATGATGAATTCCAATCATCCCTCCATATGCCAGGCCTCATTAGCTACGGATGTGTTTGCTTACAGCTTCGCCTAAACACCTCAAGTACTCGATGCATGTTGTTTTTCTCTCCCCTTTTAAGTTCTCTTCCTCGCTGATTCACACACACGCAGACGCACAGCCACATACACACACTCTGGAAAAAGCCTTTAATACACTTGCCAACTGTGGGCCCTTGGTAAGATTCCTTGAGGGCGATGTGTATCCACAACAGTGTCTCTCCCTCAGACATGTGGCATGGGTAAACAACATAGTTAAGCCTAAAACAATGTGTGTCCCTGATGACTGCAATTATTTATGAAATCAAACACAATTCAGCTCTTCGCCAAGTGGGACAGCTCTCCAGATCACTCAACAAATCTCCACTCTTTTCCGCTTATTAGATCACATTCCCTGTCATCTCGACAATCGCAAAGCTGGTAATCGATTCTGTGATCTTTTACCGTTTCGTTATTGACAGCATCCAAACCAAACAGAACATGTGTGAACGATGCTGCCCCGAGGCTCTCTCTCCGCAGGCTCTCTTTGTAGATGACGCCTGTCTCAATTATTCAACCCAAGGTGTTATTGCTCCTGACCGGAGGAGCAGTGCAGAGTGAGAAATGCCAGTGTCAGGACAGAATGCGTGCTCTCGGGGCATTAGCCCGCAGTTAGCAGCTGCTGCAGATGGTATGCTCACTTTGTCATCCCACTTTCCCAACGCTGCTTGTGAAGAGCAATTAAGCAGCAGCGCAGACACAGACAAGCTCAGTTCGGTTCCAGAAGAAAAATTAGAGAGCTGTGGTGAGGGCCCGGGTCATTCATCACACAGGCGCCTCTTCTTCTAACTCTCTGGACTTTAAAGAGAATCAGTGTCTCATCAAACAGTCAGCTCTCCACACCTTTAACACAGCCAGTCAGGCCTGTGCTGACAAGCTGCTGTCACCCAGGAACTTTCCTCGATGTTGAGGTCACTGAACTCCAGCTTATCAGTGTTGTGTAATCTGAGAGCGTGTTCGCACCTTTCTTAGACTTGTAAGTACAACAGAGCTTGCTTGTACTTCATGTATAAAAGATACCTCATATTCCAGAACACCAAAGCTGATTATGATTGTTTCAATGTAGCTGAATTATTAGTGTTGTAATAAATAGTAACAGCTCAATGCGTTTTTGTAAATTTTTTAACAGTAAAATATCAGAACAATTTAAGAATTGTCTCTTTATTTAAGGGAGGAATACATGAAAATGACTTTCTCCTGAAATTGTGCTAAATGACAAGTATCAAACATAAGGATTTCGAAAGATAAAGGATGGAAATTCAAGAGGAGCAAATCAAAATGTAATTACAAAAATGAATACGAGCGATATATAATCATAAATACAAATATGAAGTGTACAAAGGATTGATTGTAGACAATGTACCAAACATACAGCTACAGTTTACAGAGTTCACCCTTTGTTTATGTTTTCCTGCCATGCTTTATTTAGAATCCCCCACCAGAATATACACAGAAAATAACTTTTAATAATTTGTAAATAATTATCATGACGTACATTTAAAATTCTGCTAACGATTAATCAAAGGAAGGATGAGCTGTTTATACAACATAGTGTGAAAATCTGTGGAGCGACACAGTAAAGGGACATTTCCAACACATAGATTTGAACCCCATAAATCACGAGCAGAAGATAAATATGGGAGGGCGACTAAATTAAATGGTACTTAGCCTTGTGAAGTGCACTGTAATAGATCTAAGGAGGGGGTTAAGAAAAACAAGGAGGTGTGCATCCTCCCTTCTCCAGCCAGCGGTTGTAACCCTCCATGATCTCCCTTAACACAGAGGAAACCAAAGATCATAACAAGACCTACAGTGCTGGAAACACATCTCATTAGCTGCCTGCGTACCTCTCCCATCATTTCATAGTGCCCTCCCTGGGAATATAGTAAGAGGCTTTGTCTACTCTGTCCCCAAGCTCTTGTCAAAATCTTCTTAATTATGATTAATTACATACCCAGGAAGATTTCCTCTACCAAGTATACAAATAATAGAACGCTCTCACTAAACACTGCATTATTCATTCATTATAGGGCTGTTTGCAGCAGAATAATATTCCTGCTGAATGTATCGCTTGTCACAGGAACAATGTTTTTCATATTTTCACAACGACTTGAAAAACAGATCTATTTCTTAGCAAAGTATGCCCTAGCTCCAGGCTCCTCTGCATATTGGAGCTTTTCCCTCTGTGGGCTCAATTGTTATGGATGCTGTTTATGGTGCTGCTATGACAAGTGTGAAGGGCAGGCATGGTGAAAGATGTATCGCTCGCTTATCTGCTCAGTGTCTGAATATGTTATAGGATGGTAAATGACCCTGTATCACCACACAAGCCTCACAACAACCATTATATTCTCTATGATAACTTTTTGACATAAAGTGACAAATACTGCTCTGAGCCTAAACGTCTGTAAATTCATTGAATTTGTTCGTGGTGCATTGTGGCGGTGGAGCGGGGTTTGTTATAAAACACTTCTTATGAGATCAAATTACTTTTTGTTGTTCCACAATTCCCACTCATGATAGAAGTTTTTCACAAGTTTGCAGAAAGTCGTGAAGCGAAAACAGCTAACTGTGAGTAAAGCGGCAGGGATGAGTGACAAGAGGCAGACTAATGATAAGGTTTATAAGTTTTGATCGTTTTTACGGCCTTATGTTGGAGCTGAGGCAGATCACTGAGATGTGCTCTAGAGCTGCACAGAGAACAAAATGCCTTTGAGACACACTCGCTGCACTGAAGCAGCCTCGTCCTTCCGCCTCTTGCTGCATATGCTTTATAGCCGACAATAAACCATTTTAGTGCAAAATAAATTGGGATCGTATTGAAATGCTGGCGCTATATATGTCATCGAAGACATACAGTTATTTTTTAGCAAAGCTGGGGCGCAGTTTATCATCATGTGAATGCTGCGATGGGTCTGTTCCACATCATTGGCTCCTTTTGCTTAGTTAGATTGTGAAGGTCAGAGTTCTCAAGCCTTTTATGGTTGTTTAACTTTAGAGAATCATCACACAGGCAGGACTCGCTGATATATGCTGCACATTCATCACACCTCAGCAGAGCCTCCTATCCATCATGCTTTTTGAGTTTAAAAGCCATTATTTGGATCAAATCTGCAGACAAAGTGAATACATTGTTCTGAGACATTTGTCTTTGACAAACGTTATCTGCGTGACATTTGTATTATATTTAAAATAATGTAGATATAGCATTCTTCAAATAGTATTTTTGTGGTAGTTTAAGGGAAAATATGCTCATGATCAGTCATTTGTAATGTGACACATATTGCTTGAATTTCCCAATTAAATAGGGTTTCCCTTTGTAGAGATATTGCATGTTTATTTGAGATTATACATCAAAGTTTCTATCAAAGTAATTGTATTTTAAAACCTTTAACATGTATGTACATCCCTTCAAAGTTTAATTACATTCTCCAGACTGTCTAATTAATCAGTGTTTTCTAATTAATCCATCTTGGTTGTATCAAAAAGAAAATCTCTGTCAACATTTCCTAATACAAAACATAGATTAACAGGATCCCCGGAGTAACATGTTTAAATACTGACATTTTCTGATACAACTATTTGGCTCTAATTGCTTTGTTGAGTTTGAAAACTTTGCAAATATAATTAACACCCCGAGTAAATGAAAATGGTATTAGCATAGAGCACAATCAGAAAATTACCATAAGAAAGAATTTAAAAGTTTTCCAAATGAAAGCTTGAGGGGGGAAGTCTTCTCCCCTGAAACGGCAAGGTGACATTTTATTTCCAACTGTTAATTGATGTTCTGCTGATTAAAGCACATTTTATGGTGAGGACCGGGGGGTGGGGGGGGGGCTCTATTTCTGTAAGCTATCAGTTTGCAGGCATGGATTGCAGCAGAGTTACAAGGCTTAGCTGAACCCCAGATCTTTTTTTGTATTGCATCAGAGATCTACTTTCTTCTGGGGAGATAAAACTGCAGATTTAGAGAACAGAACCGAATAATTAGCTCTCAAACTTTTTGCATTGTGCGAAAGACTGACTACTAATAGTTTGCTAAAGTGTGACAGTTTTAAAGACTCATATTTATATTGTACAAACAGGTAGCAGAGTGTGTTATATGGTCTACAAGTTATTGAATTGTAAACCTGATGATAGTTCACTTATAAACAAGCAATGTCATTAATCACCGCTCAATATTTGTAAGAGCAAAGCAGACTAATAATTCAAATCTGCAGCATAATTTATTTATGGGAGTGTGCAATTGATAAAATGCCAGGAAAGAGTAATCTTTTAAAGCACCTCTTACAAAAACCTCTTTGTCAGAATAATCAACACAGTCTGCATAATTTACATTACTTACTTAGATGCATGTACAGCCTAAGCTTAAAGTAAAGAAGTTTGTTTTCTCATGTTTGTGCCTATTAGCC
>NW_011352460.1:389064-406564 GCF_000735185.1 Notothenia coriiceps
CACACACACACAGGCACACACACACACACACACACACACACACACACACACACACACAGGCCTTTCTTTTCATTTGTCCACTACAGTGCCATCTAATGATGCCAAAGAAAGGAAATTAGCGGACCATTGCACGCTCCCTTTGACCGAGTCATTAAGGTGGCCAGTGTGGAGCTGAAGCGCAGCCCTGTGAAGCTCACTGTGACACACAGGCTTGCATTCCTCTGTTTGTTATTTAGATCCTTATTTACACTTGTTGTCAGAGACAGGCTGGAAGCACAGCAGTGGCTTCCTCCACAGGCTGGATAACAATGAGCTGTAGGGAGCAGCCCAGCGAGGCATTTAGCTCGGCCCTGCCCCGTCTCCAGAAGAAGAAGAGAGGGAACTTTACTGCTTGTGAATCAGAGACTTTCCCTCTCTTTTTCTCCCTGATTTCTGCAGTTCGGAGATCACACCGTCAAGTATAAGAAACTACACGTAGAATTCAGCTTCTAAAATACACCTTCAAAAGATTCTCTTGAAATTCCTAAATAGGGACACAAAGCAAAAACAATTGTAAGAAATGATAACTATATCTTCTCCTCTGCTCTACAGAAAAGATGGATGCAACCAGCAAGCCAACTTCATTTGTGCTTCTTAAAGTGCTGCCCTGGCTCTTTCATCATATTTCATCATTCTGAGCGTTAGCTAATGATTTAAATAACCCCCAAAAAGTAGGACATTAGAGGAACATCACTTTTGCAGAGCATCATCTAAATCATCATCTAGGCTTATCAACTATTTGGGAAAACCAAGGAGCTGCCAAGTAATATCAATGTTTTGTGGAAAAAACATAGTCTTTGGCATATCTTTTTTACATTAATTTACAGAAAAAAATAAATCAAAGCTTGGTAAAATAATTGTAGCTAGAGGAGGAACATACTGTAACCTTGAAAGCTTGTTTAATGGCAGTGCATTGCATCATTCATAAAGAACCTCACTTCCCCAGAGTATTGGTGACTCTTATCATCACCACAATTTAGTTAATGAAGTGTGCAAACGTTGATACGAGTACACAAAATTCACAGTTATCTGAGCCTTGTATGGGTGTGTGCACCCATTGTAACCTTTTTGTTGGCGACTTCCTGAGAGGACAAGCAGTGTGTTTGGAGGTATCAGCAGCTGTGTGCTACGTGCCTCTGATCCAGGCAGCTATTGACTTCCTGAGATTTGAATTAATTACTTGCTTCACAAGAGAAACTGGATTGCAGTGGAACCCCCTAAGAAGTCCACTCATTCTTAGGAAACTGCCCCATGGACTTGCAGATGGTTTCACTGAGATGTGCTTTCCCATAGAGAACAATTATACAGGGGATTGTGGTGCTGGCATAAACCTGGAGCACACAGTCTCCATTCTGAACATTTCAAAACAGCCATAGGGGAGGTTTGTGACTTAACATAAATTAGACCACCAGGGAATGGGGAGATCTGAAGTGGCGGAAGGGCAATATTACAGATAAATGCACGGCTGAGAGCCTCTGCACCACAGAAGAAACAGAAAATTAGACTGTGACACATTGGAACCAGATAATAACCACATTAAAGCCTTTTAATGTTTGAAAAACTGTATCTCTGCAACCTTTTCTGCCACTATCAATGTATACTGGTTTAGTCAATTCATCCTCTGTGTATTTTCATTCAAAGAAAGGAAACAATGGCTGAAGCAATTAATGACGTGAAGAAAACAATTACAGTTGATACTTTGGGGGCTTGTGTGTTAGTGTGAAAGGGATTCAGTTGCTTCTGCGTTTGTATTCTGCTTGCTTTCAATTGGCTCAAGGCCCTGTGTTTGGTCTTGTCAGTGCCAGTGGCCCCAGTGAAGAGTACACTTCAGCTGTGATGAAGGATCCAGGAACGCAGAGGTTACCAGTGGCTGCTAATTAACCTCACATTGTGTTCTCTGACAAAGAAACAAAGGAACAAAGTGGAATTTCAATGCAGGAGATTATCACAATCACAATGAGCGTAGTGCTGGATCATGCACTTGATGGGGATTTTCACACTGGCCATGCCAACATGAGATGACATCAAAGACAGATGAAGTTACATTAACAAAACAATGCAGCCTTGTTATGCAATAACAAGCAGCCATCTGGACCTTCTCTGGGGTAGGAGAAGTGCGCAGCTACACCAGAATGAAACGTCTTCCTCTGTTGCTTCTGCAAGACGCTATTTGATTGTGGGAACTTTATTGCGGCTTTGTTCTGTCAGAGAGGAGGTAGCATCCTTCCTCAAACACATGAAGACAAAGAGGAAACGGGCTGTGTGTTCTTCACTGGTTATTGTTGCCACTGTTTCTGTCCCACTGGCTGAATGGCAATTACTGCTGACTTCCTATGCGGCGCAGACCCGGCCCGCTGTGGGTGCCCTGACCCTGCAGTATCCAGAGGGTAGAGACAGGAGCTGTCAAAACTCACACCTCTCCCTGCTCCTCCAGCTGCTGCCCCCACAGGGCTTGCTGCACACTCCCTGCTAATCAGCTCCATCTCATCTCTGGAAGGAACTGGCCCCCAAGTAGATGTAGGCCCTTTTCTCACCTCTGCTACCTAGCGCACCTTTGAAGTCCTGTGCAAGTGTTAGTTTATGGCTAGAGAGGGTACGATAAGATCCCAAAGACAGGTGATAAATTAGCTCTTCGTTCCACATTTAAAAGGGGAAATGGCAGGCTGCTAAAAAAAATCCACAGAATCTGTTACAGTTCTAACACGTAAGAGCTAAAGCACTTGAGAAGCAAAAACATTGTGGTGTCAAATCTGTTAAGTACCTTCATTAAAGCAGCATGTTTGTATTAAGCTTGCTTCCCACACTGAGGTTCCGCCTGAACAAGCATTTGGTCAAACTGTAGCCGCGGGACTTGTTGGAATTAAAACACAAGTTTCTAATCTGATAAACTGCAAGTGCAACAGATGTAGACTACACATGACAAGCTGAAACAGAGCGAGCACTTTTGCTCTCAGAACACACCTTTCACAGGCATGCCAAATGAAACACTGGGGATTTGAAATAGATTGATTAGCAATTATCACAACAGAATAAGAAACTGTTGCCCAATGTGTAAACAGCCAGGAAACAAGTCCAGACATTAGTGATTTTAGCCATTTGCTGACCCCACTTTAACGATGAAGTTAAGAAGAAGAACCTGTGTGTCAGATGTAATGGCTGGAGGTTGAGTTTGACAGTGTTGGAGCCTGAAGTTTGATGTATTAGTTTTCTGTTGGTTGTCTGGCTCACATGTCTAAACCCGCCCAACACTTACACACACTCAGGATCCAATAACAAGAGATCCATATGTGTTCAGAGATAGAAAAGTGTTACATTACATATTGTTCACTGAAAATATGTCAGTGAAAGTCCCTAGACTGTGAAACCAGTATCCTACAGATTTGGTAAACTCCACAGAAAAATTTAGAAAAAATAAGAAACACCCAGAACCCCAAAATAATGTATTACTTTTTTAAAATGTATTTAGACATTCAAAATGACATCTATAGAATTAACAAGTTTCTATTATAACCTTTTCAATGCTGCTGACATGTCAGAGAATAGGAACTCATTCATGTGTCACACTGTGTCTGGACAATATGCATCCTTATCTTGAATAACAATTATCATCCCATTTCCTCGAACCATTAGATCTTCTTTACAACTCCCACTTCCTACAGAGAGTTTAAATATCAAGTTCTGCAGCTCGAGAAAACAAAGAAAACACAATTCTTTGAAAATGCATTTTCACTCATTTTGTGATGAACTTGATGATGAACTGAAAATCCTTAAATTTATCATATAAAAAAAGTGTCATCCCATTTATAAAACAGAATCTACGGCCTGTTGTAATTCCCACGTCTGCAGCAGCTGAGTGGAATTTTTGCCGCTGCCACCCGCTGACATAATTTGTTTCACAGTCACCACCCAGCAGCATGAATCAGATGTTGACACTCTAATTTCATGCACACATGGGTGTTTGGCTGAGCCAGCCTTGAATCCCCCTGCCTCTCCCCTCAGCTGCCCACTATACCTGACCTTTGCCCCCTGAAACAGCCATGTAATGTATTTAACCTGGGAGTCACACATTATGACTGATGCCTTAACCATGGAGTCTCATAATGATGATGTGCACCATAAGGAATTCAGTTGCAGGATAAAATCACCATGCTCTAACATTTTATTGTGATTTCAAATAAAACAGAAATATGATCAGTAAAAGTATCTAATGAATAGTAACATTTACTACAAGCAGGTGGTGTATTATGTTTGAAATGTGTTTCAAGAACGATAGCATGCATTTAGTTGCTTCTTTCCCGTCAGGAGAATACAGCGTTGCTCTATTTTCCACTGAAATAAATCAGTTGACTAGGTCCATAGCACCATCTGAAAATATTTGTTTTATGTTGTTGTTTTAATAAAAAACTACAAGCACTTGCAAGAAATAATAAAATATAGCCACTAGCCATGTTTCAAAATGTCAAAAGGCTTGTCAAAGATTGACACATTTGCCGAGCATAATTAATGCAAGTTTTGTCTATCACTGATTATTTTTCTCAGTCAGTGCTGACAGTCTGCTGTGGGAGAGGAGCAGAGCAACCATTTGGTGTTTATCCATGTCCTCATTCTGTCAGCTCAAAGAAACAAAATAAACCACTTTTCAACACTAGTGACCATTGGTATAACCGTGACAATGTACGGCAAAAAAGGGAAAAAAAGGGAAGGCAATTCCCAATATCTTTCCCTCACAACAGACCTGACAGCTCCTTGTATGAGTGAGCATAAATCCACAAGATAAACTCATAAACAAATAAGTTGTTTGTGTGCATGGAAGCAGACAACGGCCAGGGTTTATGAAACATGTGCTCTGTCTTTGACAAATATCCAAACAATAAACGCACAGTAAATAACAGCACCCTGTCCGTATCACTTCCCTACTTGAGGTTAAGTTGAGTTTATTGCGGAGGCCACTGCCTGCATGCATTAAGCAAATCATAAATTATACATGCTAATTACCTTGGGCCTCCACTTTAATGAATTATTTTAATTAAACTACAACATTGAGGTTTTGCATGTGGTCTATATTTCATCTCCTGCCTAAGATGACCTTCTTCTTTGTCTAAGTGGAACATAGTTGAGGGAACAAGGACAATGCAGACTTGGACGACTAAGTTCATACTGTTGCTACTGAAAATATGGAAACAATCATCTGTATAATAGGCAGAATCTACAAGAAAATGATTTGCAGATTAAAAAAAGATAGTGCCAGAAACAGTATTGTTTAAAGGTTTTATTAAGAAAAAAACTGTTTCCACACTAATTATTGTAATTTCAACGTATCAGGTTTCCAAGTAGTTTGCTATGATGAGGTCTAATATGAGTTTTCCTCTCTCTCCCGTCTGTTAGCTGTGGTTTCCCACTTTTTCTCTTAGGGTTTTAATTAATAGGCTCAGTTTAACCTTTTGAGCAAAAGCTGAAGGTGTTTATTAAAATGTTTGAGTGCCGAAACCTTTTTTTAAACTGACTTTATATCCTTGATGTGCTATTTCAGTAAATCCCCTGGAACATCTGCACTGTGTCTTGAAACATTATTATAGGACGACAGGATGTTGCATTTTGAATATTGCATTTATGTTCCAGAGCAGCACATAATACATCAAATTAAAACTTTTGGTTATTTTTACATTTCACATTCTGGGATGAATATACAATGAATGACTTACACAGGTTATTTCAAGACATTTGTCTATTTATATAACATCAACATTTTTATTTATAAGAGTGCAATATACACCAAATAAGACAAGTACACTGAATTCCAATTGAATAGAAAAAAAAATCACAAGTTTAAATGTGTAGTTATGTTGTTCTTTTTTAATGTTTTCAATGAAACTGTTATGTGTGTGTGTTAATATAGTTTAAATTGAATTGAATTGCCTAACCATAAAAATGTAAATCTGATTTAAAATTAAAGCTTGTAATCTGCTGTTGCAGTTTCAATACATTTAATCATCCAGAGTCAGGACTAATGTTACACACACAGATGCACAAAGTAGGGAGAAAAAAAACTAACACTGTTGTCCAAACAGTCCATGGGGGAGGGGTGGATTTAAATTCCAAAAGGGTCTTGCAGCTCGTTTCCTAGTTCCCCAGTCAGCAATGTGTTTGTGAAAAAATCAGTCTTTTTGTCTTGCTGAAAAAAGGCTAAATCTACATTGGTGGCCCAGTCTAAGTTTGCTATTCTTTGCACTTTCAATTCAAGTGAATGAGGGAGAATGAAGTGGCCGAGACCCTTTATTTGATCTACTCAATTGCATAAAGTGACGGAATTCTAATGTATTTGTTTAATACCCCGAAATAGGCTGTTGCTTTCTATAGGGGGAGGCAAATAAAGCGCGTTATTTTTTTTAATCCTGCAAACAAATCGAATAAAGGAATGTAAAATATATTATAAAATGTGTTTACATTTTTTTTTTTTCGTCTGTTTTTTTAACCTGTTGAATAAAATTCCCACGATTTTTGTAGTCGGAAAAACATGACACGTATTTATTTTTCGTATTTTCAAAAATCTGCAGCAAGATAAATTCGGACATTGTTTGCATGTTTTAAAATGTTTATTTATTATTGGGCTTAATTGTGTTTAGCCTACAGAGTGATGAATGAGGCCAGTTGTCTGCGCTGTGACCATGGCATCGCAACTCCATGCATCCTAATCGACTGCACGATTCATTTCTCTCCCACTGCTGCTGAGCCACTCTCACACTCTCAATTCATACAGGTCTGAAAACAGGACCAATTAAAATCTAATTTTTACAAGTAAGCATTCTTTTTGCTTTACTTAATATTGTCATTTAATTAAGATTTAACAATTCAAAAGTTTTAAGAGTTAAAAAAAATATTGCCAATTGAATAGCACCTGTTTATATAAAAGACCTATAAATAGTAATAATACAAATAATAATAATATGTGGCAGTGTCTTACATTAAACCTCCAGAAACACGTTTGATTGTTTACTTCACTTTTAATGAGAAAATATTTCGATGACCATTTTTTTCCAATTCATTGCAGATTTGCACACTTTTCGAAAGCACGCATGCTTGCAAAAAATAAACAAACAAAAAACAAACAACAACATTTACAACAACAGTACCAACACAATTTTTTAGAATGCATGCTTTACCTAAAAAAAACAAAAGTACAAATGTACAGCATCTGATACACATGGTCACCACAGCCTTTTAAATTAAATTCTTCACAGAACATTTTCTGGAAAATAGATATCTAAAACATAAAACTAAAAAGTGCATTTTACAACATTTCAGTATCAGTTATTTGCAATATTCACATCTTGCATTCTGAGGAAGTCTCATACTACTTTTCCATTTTGAAAAGATTTGATAACTCATTTTGTTTTCTTTTATGTACAGTGATGGTAAGAACAAATCTAAATCCTATTCCTATTTGGTATACCCTTATCCATCATTCCAGTATTAAAAAGCAAACAAAAAAAACCCAGGCATTGCCTCGCAATTTCATTGACATTACAGTGGTCACACAGAAACGGTGCAAAAGTGTTGCTATTTGATAAAACTGAAAAACTGCCACGGGAATTGCAAGCACTTAAAATGAGAGTTGATGGTGCCAAAACAACTCCACTTTCAACACTCACATTTCACAATAAACTGAAAAATAGAACTATCAAATAATTTATATTTTCAAGAGCAATACTTCGCTGTGCGATCCTGTGCTGGACTTCTATGACACAATTTAAAGCGACACATTCAACACATACACAAATAATTCGAGATGCAACTGCAACTCGCCTTGATAGTTTCCGACGACAGAAAATATAAACTTTGGGATTGGTAAAGCGGCCTGCGAGCCGGCCAGCAGCTGGTTCTACTGGGAGAGTCCCGCTGGTCAGTGCACCGCCACAGACTGCAGTGTGGAGGGGTTCGTCAGCGTCTCGCTCGGGGTCGCAGGGCTGCTTTGGCTCGTCGCTGTCTGAGGGGACGTGGGGCTCAGAGATTGCGGAGAGTTTGATAGAAACGCGGGGATGTGTGGAGGTAACGCCGAGAAGCCGGCCATGGAGGTCGGGGTGGGCTTGATGGGCAAAGGAATCTGTCCGCCGTGACACAGGGACTTGAGGGGCATGCCATAGGCACTATAGTCGCCGCTCGCCATGGAGATCGGTGCCACCGTGTCAATCATGCTGGTGTTGTACATGTGGGGCCAGGCTGTCGTCAGCTGGTTGTGCAGCGGGTACCCGGCAGACATGGACTGCATGGTGGAGAACGCCAGGCTTCCCGGGACCTTGTACTCTCTGGCGATGATATTCTCGATGGCGAATGGATGCTTAAAAGTTGAGGACTGAGACACTCCGAGGTTGTAAGATGACATCTGGGGCAGGTGTGTGCCAGAGGCTGCCAGGGCGCTCAGCCTCAGCTTGGCTTGCTGCTGGAGGTAATGGGCAGCATCCGACTGCTTACTCTGGGCCAAGTGTTCGGCGGACATCAACAGTTTGAACCTTTTGCGGCGTCTCAAGAAACTTCCATTCTCAAACATGTCCCCGCAGCTGGGATGCAGAGCCCAGAAACTGCCCTTGCCTGGCTGATCCGGGCGCCGGGGGATTTTAATGAAACAATCGTTGAAGGACAGGTTGTGTCGCAGAGAGTTTTGCCACCGCTGAGTGTTTTCCCTATAATAAGGGAATCGATCCATGATGAACTTGTAAATTTCACTGAGAGGCAGCATTTTCTCCGGGCAGCT
The DNA here is from genome assembly GCF_000735185.1 of Notothenia coriiceps. Lineage (NCBI taxonomy): Eukaryota > Metazoa > Chordata > Actinopteri > Perciformes > Nototheniidae > Notothenia > Notothenia coriiceps. The sequence continues at coordinate 397,853 of NW_011352460.1, forward strand.
CTGGATGGCCATGGCTGTGAGGGAGATGTAGGAGTAAGGTGGCTTCTGGTCGCTGTACGTGTTTCTTCCAGGGCGAGGCATCCTCGATATTTTCAAAAAAAGCAATTAAAAAAAGTAGTCTCCCTTAGTTCCTTGACGAAAGCTTCCCGCTCTTCATGAAAACAACCACGGAGAAAAGTTGCAATGCCGCTCAGGCTGGAGTTGCGTTGTGCGTAAAACAGGCAGGTTGAGCGCCTCTGCAGTTTGCAGGCGGGCGGACGTTGCACATTTATGGAGGGAAGGCTGCTGTAAGTCTTGCTTGCAAAGTAAGTCAGCTTGTCCCGCTAGCAGAGCTGAATAGACTTCATCTGGCGTCCTTGATAAGACGAGCTAAGTGGATGCCTCCATGGCCTTCCTCTAACCATCTGATAGTTTTATGTAGTGACATGAGCAGAAAAGACCCCTGTAGAGGCGCTCCATTAATGTGCCACCTCTTTGCTATCACATGACAATTGCCATGGGAGGAGGGGGCTGGGAGGAAGGCATAATCTGGTTTCATTTACACCTATTTACATGGACACCTTGGGCCAATGGAAATCATTTCCATTTGAAGACAGAAAAAGGGGTGAAAAGGCTCGGCAACCGGAATTGAACTGCGATGGCACTCAGTGTGTGAAGGTATGCGCTAATACTTTTTCAGCGGACTTAACAGTATAGCTAATAACAATACAAATATATATTTTAACGGAAACGAAAAAAAAAGTCGGCATATTGTAATTTAATTATAGTATGTGATAAAATGTGCTTTTAACTATTTGTGGAGTTGTTAAGGCAGGTGTATTATATTTGATATAAGGATTGATTTATTAAAAACACTGTTTGTGCAGTGGTGTATGCAATGAGTGCAGTTTTCAAGTGTTTACCGTTTTTATGATGTGGATTTGAGTGAACAATAATCTAACAGATAAAATGTTATTCAAATGCATATCGCTCCCCTCTAATTACAGCCTGATATTGTTTACGAAGTGCCATACAAAATAATTTGCCATGAGCAAGTTTGTTGATGAGCCTACTATTAGTTTTTCTCAGCTAATTTGGCCCAGAGCTGCGCAGAGGAAGTAGACGATATGAAAACATCAACACAATGCAAACAACGCTGTTCAAACTGAAACTTCATGAGGCAATCAGGTCTATTGTGTTTATGTAAAGAAGATCCAAAAGTACTTCAGAAATGCAAATAAACCCTTGAGGATGGTGTGGTGAAAACTGTATAAAATATCCATAAGTCAATTATATGAATGTGAAAACCAAATGGGAAGCCTATTTTGAGCTATTGCTATTCAAGCTTTTGGCCAGGGCCACCTTTCCGCTTGGAGGGTTTGCAATGCCTGGGACCACACACACGCAGATTTGCTCATAATTTATGCTAATTTCCCCCCATAAATCCACAATGCACCCCATCACCAGTCTGACGGATTACGAAAAGAATCGCATTGCGGGGGACACAGAGCTATTTTCACCCAGAAACCGAGGCAGGCTGAAGAAGAGCTTCCCCCGTGCTATAAGCACTGTGTAACAGCCTGAAAGCCTGAACTAATACAAACAAATATATCGAAAAAAGGACCATTCCATACAAATTATTCAGTTTTAGTCAATCATTTTATACTATACGTTATTTAATAAAAGGCCTATTTTAAGTCATCTTTTGTGTCAAGTGTCTTGTCTAAAACTTCAATGTGCAGTTTTTTTCTCCTGCAGAGTGGCTTTTAACACCTGTCATTTCCCATTAATGTTGAGCTGAAAAGGTTTTTTTTTCCAAAAGGAAGTGGCCAAGTCAACCCATCTCAAACTCCGCGGATAATGACAACACACTGCCAAGTACCAAATATCTTCTGACATCCAGCCTATTCATTCCTTTAAAAACATATAGTATTGGGTGTCACTCAGATTAGTATGTCCATTTGTATGCAAATAATTCAGATCGGTAGACTGACTTGGTTACGTGCAAATAATATGATTGTGAAAAGTGTTTAATATGTGCTGATACAAATCGCTCTGCAAACAATGAAGGATGAAAATCCTTTGAATTCCACCATTCAGCAATTTTACGCATGATGCTTAATCTTACATTATACTCTTGAAATGACTAGGCTAATCTTTGTCTCTTTTATTTGTTCATGTTTGCACTGCTAACTTGCTGCCACGCCAAGTTAGTGCCTTCCAAGTTAACCTGCAACACTCGCATTAACCAGCCGAGCCACAGAGCAGAGTTTTTCTCTGCTCTCACACACAGACGGTGTGGCTTTTTGAGCTTCAGGGTTATGGGATATTGGTAGACCTTTTGTCTCCGTCGAATGCACACACTGAAAATACCACCATGACTCTGAATCTGAATAGGGTTTTTAGCTGCTCCCAAACTCCTGAGTTCAAGCAGCAGTAGATCAAGTCTGCACTATGTTTGGTCATTTGTAGAAACCCGAACAAAGGTTGGGATAAGCCAAATTGCATTGCACTTGTGAACCGTGCCTCAGCCTGAAGTATCCTTTATAGCAGGAGGGGGACCAAGAACAATTTTGTGTGAGCTTTCAAAAAAAGAGGAGCGAAAACAAAGGGCACTTTCTGAAACATCTTAAAGTAGAGTAGTGAGGCGTGACATTCCCAGGGTGACGAGACACAAAAGCTGAGGTCATGGGGATGAAAAAGAGAATCAAACAGCCACTTTCACACGTCTGCCCTCCTCTGCTGCACCCCCGAACACAATAGGAAACAAATGTTGTTAAAAGAGGATCGATGCCATTCATTCTAAAGCAGCGAATGATAGCCAAACAATATTGTCACACTGAATCGAGTTGAGATATGCTGCCACCCAGACCTACGGAGAGGGAAAAATCTGCTTTCAGGGAACGATTAAGAGAAATTTAAAGCTGAGGGTAATTACACAGGAAAACATTTATTCAAGGGATGAGCTTAAGTCAATATTAATTAATAGCAGAAACATAATCCACATTTGACCTGTGTTTTTTATTTAATGTATTGAAAACGTAGGTGTACATTTTTCTTGGCACGAAAATATATTTTTAGGTGATTTTTGTTTTTTCTACTTTCCCTTGCAGGTTCTCAGAGCAGGTTGCTAACTGTAGGCAATGTATATTTAGGCCACTAACCAACCTATAAATAGACAAATCATTGCTAGAGGTGAACAAATTTGCATCATTAAAACAAACATTTATAATCCAAGTTAATTATGAGTGTAAATTCCCGCAATTTTTATTTTTTGTCACGCAGATTATCATAAGCAGGCCTGTAGATTTAAAAGGGATTTGTTATCTACCTGTTTTTTTTTATTAAAACACACGTTCCGTGAAAACAGATACACCTTGTTGTCTGCTGCAAAATGTGACTCTCAAACCCTTCCAATAGGCCTGTGCTGCTAATTAAGTCCGTGGTGATTTCAGCCCCCAGAGATGTTTTACGGTGCAATTAAGGACGCGCTGATGATAAGGTATGAATATTCAGCAGAATGACAATTAATTAGCAGACAGAGGGCTCTCACAAGAACCTCCTCAATGGCACATTTAGCCCATATGACGGAATATTCACACTATTTAAAGGCCATCTTTAAATGCCCTCTTGAATATGATTTTCTTCTTCTTCTTTTTTTTACCAGAAAAGGAAATCAGAATAATGCAGAATTTATATGTTCGAAATCAAAGAATGGTTAATGTGTTTTTGTGTGTGTTTATTTTATCAAACAATGGGATTATAGTCCTGCAGCAGCCCGGCCCATTAGTTGTTTCTGGGTGACATCAGAGGGAATTACCTGGAAGAAGACCTCAGGGCATTGACAACATATGCTCGGATTATGCTTAATGGTCTAATTACATAAATTAGGTATTCATTATACGGCACATCATCTGTAACAGATATCTCAATTGTACAGGCGGGAACATCTAATTTAATTTGTCTGTGAATGGTTTCATGCAATTAAACACTGGAAGACGTACAAAAAAAAAAGGTTGACCAATACAGTGTGAACTGTTTTTTGTATTTAATTGTTTTGCCAGGGCAACAAGGGAATTTTAAATTATTTTTTAAATGTTATTTAAATTGATTTTGGACCATTTTTTTTCCTCCAGAAAACAGTTTCACTTTTTGACCATCAGGTGGGGACAGGATCAGCAGTCAGCATTTCTTGGTGCTTCTATTATGTTTGACAATCTGTATATAATCTTATGTGTCTGAAAATAATCTATGACTTTACAGGTATAATTAATAGTTAAATATGTCACTGTTATTTGGAAGAATACATTTTAAACACATCTATCTACTGTATTGCGATGAATTTGATTATGCAGGTGCATGTGTGTGTGTGTGTGTGTGTGTGTGTGTGTGTGTGTGTGTGTGTGTGTGTGTGTGTGTGTGTGTGTGTGTGTGTGTGTGGCTGTCCCAGTTCATTGACTCCATATGGTGAGAAACAGCAGGACTGATGAGTGTACTACCTGAGGTCCGTGTTTGTGCTGTCGACTGAAACCAAAACATAGGCCCCTGACCCACTGCATAATTCATTACAGACAAGACAGTGCCGCTCACTCTCTCATTTCATCATTCCAGCTTTTGTTGACAGATGACTCTGAAACAACAAATCATCCTATTAAACTACACATGATACTCAGCTGACAGATATTAAAGGGAAGGAGCAAAGAGCAAGAACAAAGTCGCTACAGGATGGTGAGACAGGAAAAATGTAAAATGGGCAGAAAGATAAGAGAAAAAACAGAATAGCAATATAACCGAGTCCATTTCAATATTGAAAAGAAAATGCAGAAACCCTCACTATACTATGTATCACTGCATAATGATACTTTCATATGAACAATAATTCTCAGTTACTGTATTGTTGAAAATGAGAGAATAATGCAATATTAAACAATATGAGATCATAATATATTAACAACAAACTCAACAGAACAGTGAACTTTCACCATTAAGCAGAAAGATAAAAGAACAAAAAAAAGAAGTATGAATTAACATAGTTCAATCACATACAAAGAGTCACCTTTCACAGAGGATAACACATGAGATGGAAGGCTTTGAGGTGGATAAGTATGAATCTCTGCAGCAAGGATCACAGCATAATATAATATTATCAAATGTATACCAAGTTTTGAGAGAAAGGCTTCTAGAGCTTCCCAGAACTGTGTACAACAAACCCAGATGGCAGGTGACTATAGCTTTCACTTAATCTAGTATAGCAGGTGATATAGTATAGTATAAAAGTATCAACCTTTTTTTCCTTTTTGCATTTGGCTTTCTTTGGCGTTTGCTTCTATGGATGTATAAAAGGTCATTTCACGCCACGCCATTAAGAGGAAGTGCTCCGGAAGTCAAGTGACATGCTAAACCATTGATGCATTTATCTTGTCAACATAGCTTACCGTAGTTCAGTGATGTCCAATGTGTTTGTAAAACTTCTCTTTCCATATCTCCTGTAAGGAATTTGCCCTGAAAATTAAGAAAAATTTGAACTTTTGCAGCTAATTTTAGACGTACCAAATGCACTGAATGCCTCAATAAGTTAACATGTCATGCTAACTTTCGGTGGATTTAGTGTATTTTCCAACAGGATATTTTATTTGATTCAGTTGCTTGACTATGTTGATTGTAAAACTGTATACTTAAAAAATAAATGACCTCAGCAAGTGTCACACATTTAAGGCCTTGAGTGGGGCTGCGGTGGAGTTTCTATCCATTTGTAAATAGATGTGTTTCCTTATGTTAAACACTAGGGGCATACTTCGTATATACCATATGTAATTACAGACACAAATCAAAATTGTGTTCAAACAAGGTGTAATGATACTCATAAAGATTAAAACATCTATATGTGAAATTAAAACATTTAAGCTTTTTAACTGACGGGTAAACATTTTATAATAGCATTTCCCTTTAAGTGAAATTACAACCTCTTATGGTCAATGATGTAGGTTTAACCTTAAACCTTTTCTCTTATTTCTATTATCTTTGAATTGTGAAGTAATGGAGGCAACTTTAACTTTGGCTATTTGCCCCAAATTAATTGCCCATGTAAAGTATGATTTAATGAAGGATGAAAAGCTTTGAACTCTGGGATCAATTCAGAGAAAGTTGACATTGTTTTTTGTTAGACATTTCCTCGGTAAAGGCACCAACAAGTCTCTCCTTTGGGGGTTGGCATATAAGCCATCTAACAGAGGCAAATCCCTTTTTTATTGTGAGCTTGTGTGGTTGCAAGGCACGGTCCTTTGTGTGGCTTATGTTCATCCAGACCTTGGCAGTGATCAGAACACGCTTAACCAACTGGGACCAAATGAGGGGCATTTTGTCGTGTCTTTCATCTTATACATCAGGGAAATGCCTGGTCTCCAAGGATGTGGCAAACAGAGCCAAAGACCAGAACAACACAATACACAATCACAATACAGGAGTGTTTACAACACACGTAAACAAAAACACAAGGCTGATGCTGGGGACACCCAAAGGGAAGGTAACGGAATGAAAAATATATCGTAAGACATTTTAACAGAAAAGTTTTTAACTCTGCATGTTGTCGCCCAGTTATCAAAGCAGAAGAGAGACACATTTGAAAACATAATTTGTAGGTTTTTCTGACAAGTCATAGGTGGCTCTTGTTTTAGAGACAAAGGCCTCTTCTTTGTTTCAATGTCACTTAGTATTTATATTTTACAAGACAGGACTCCCGCCACGCAGGCAGTGCCTTTGCTCCCGGGTGACTAACACAATGACCAATCACCAAGTGCCACTTGTATTGATATATTTTAATTGGTGTGTGATATATGCTGCTGTAAGACTCACATTTGCATAGCTAAGCATAAACCAGCCCTCACAGTAAATCACAAAGAGCTTTAAAGAGAAACGCAAACAAGTGATGTTGCATGGTACGCTTTGCACTGCTCCTTTATGCTTGACCAGCTCAATGTGCCTCCTGCTGAAAGGTAATATGCATGACACATTTCCAGGCACTAATTCATTTGTTTAGTAATAGGGGGGCTAACCTGTGCTGAAAACATTGGTGCGGTGAGGAAAACATAAAGGTCCTGTTAATCCACAGCTAATCAAAAGGTTGCAGGAAACAACCCTGCAGAAAGATTTTGTCATATTAATTAAGGCGAGGCTTGAATATTTGTGTGTCTATAAAAGCATGCTCATAAAGAAGGGCACATTCCCGACTCCGAATCATTATTCCACCAGACTGCTGTGACACTCAGTGTAAGAATGTAACCCCTAGCTGGCGGCCAAGGACCTTGGAAAGCATGGCTAATGTCTAGAGAGAAATATGTATTTATGTCTGGCATCAGGTTCATTAAGGGTTCTTGAAGCAGCGTTGCAGCTGATATACAAAAAGATGTGTTTCTTCAAAGGATATTCAGAGCACCGGTGAACTGTGGTGTTGATTACTGGACCCTTAAGGGGTTACACTTGAAAATAATGTTGTTGACTCTGACCTGATCAGGAGCGAGTACTCCAGATGTGAGAAAGCATTTGAATTACAGATGGGAAATACACACAGACTGCATGCATACAAAATAATGCAATTACATTTCTATCAAACAAGTTTAATCAAGAGTTCAGGTTTACGCTATTATAATGCACTGATGGAAAAAGCAAAGCAAGAATCCTATGAAATGTCAAGTGCCGCCGCATGCCAGGAGAAATCTTTGTCGGTCACAGCTCTACTGAAGGCACAGACAGAGTATTAACAGCCTTATCAGCTGGGGAAAAGTGCAGTTCCCCTGCCTAAACCAAAGCTATTACAATCCCAAATAATTAACTTTCAGCTGGATAGCCAGATGTCGTGACTACATGAGGAAAAAATATCTCACTATATATCTAAGTCTTTGAAAAAGTCCTCAATAACAAATTCAGAGATTTGGTTGAAACATGTTATCTTTTAAAGGTGTGTTATTTTAATACAGCTGACATGCATACCTCAAATGTTTCTATTTGGAAGAATGGCTGCACATATTAAAGGCTTGCATTAAACTGCAACCTCTATAAAGCTTCCCATACATTTTTTCATTATTCTCCACTCTGCTATTATGAGAGTAAACACAACGTTTCCAAAAGAAACACAACTCCATCAAAATGTTCAAATACTCAAATAAAGAGCTGAATTCCCAAAAGAATACATTTTATAAATGTCCATATGGAGTATTGTGGGTGTATGCTGAGACATAACGCAGTGAATTATCGTGTTCATTGTTGTGTTTTGATTGGATAAGTGGGACAAAAGGTGGAAGATAATGAGATCAAAACACAAAAGTAATGGAAAACTGAAAAAAGTAAAAACAAAAAGGTAAAATGGTTATTGAATAAGGTCTGATTTGAATGTTCTACATGGAGGCATTTCTGGAGTTCTTTCCTTGCTTTCTTGGCGTGCAAAGTTTTCTGTTTTTAGTTGTAAGTCCTGAAGACTTGTACAAACCCAGTCTGTGAATATTTAAGCAAAGTTCTTAATGCTGAAAATTAACCGCCATGACTGGAAGGGAGAGACGATCTTTGTTAAAGTTATTATTTCTTGGTTCAATTAAAGTGCTGAAAGTGAGCTCCAGTGCTGAACTGCTTTCAAATCAGCACTGTTATTCAATCATTACTCTGTTTATGTCCTCATCTCACTGACAGTCTTCAACGGGCGTTAAACCAACTCAGGTAATATGGTCTAATAAATCGGGACCA
>NW_011352460.1:408654-435380 GCF_000735185.1 Notothenia coriiceps
GTGTGTGTGTGTGTGTGTGTGTGTGTGTGTGTGTGTGTGTGTGTGTGTGTGTGTGTGTGGGTGTGTGTGAGTGAGTGAGTGAGTGAGTGAGTGAGTGAGTGAGAGAGAGAGAGTGTGTGTGTCTGTGTTTGAGTGTGTGTTTGTGTGTTTGTGTGTGTGTGTGTGTGTGTGTGTGTGTGTGTGTGTAGGACCTTATACACGCTGAAATCACCTCTTACTGCTTTGATGAACAAGAATTAATCGTTCATGTGTGTGATGCAGCCATCCATACAAAAAATAAAATAAAAAAACAAAATCTGAAACAAACACTCTCTTTACAATTAAGCTGCTTGGGGTTATATTTATTTGGAACTGAAGGAAAAGGACTTACTTTTTTTTGGACAAAAAAGGCACTTAGAGGAAGCAAATGTAAGAGCCTGAAAAGATTGCACACAGTATAAACTACTGATGTGTGTAGGCGTTAGCGCTGCACCACAAACACCTCTGAGTTGATAACATAAATATTGCTTTACTCAATTATTTATGTGTTATTTATTTACTTGAAAAGGGAAGTATTTGTAGGAAGAATCACAGCAGTTTTGTCTAATATATTGTCGCACACTTTAGCAACATAAACATGGTTATTTTCATTCTGCATGCTTGGGGTTAAAAATGACCCCAAATAAGTTTGAAAAGCAATAAAACTAAAGAAATGTTTTCAATCTTTCTAAAGCAGGACTGAAGAGTTTTAGATTATTTGAACAAACAGGAAAAAATTATTAGAGAAATCAAAAATACTAGTATTTCTCATAGACGTTAGTTGTTTTAGCTTTAGTAGAATTATTACTTGCATTCCTATTTCCAGACCATAGAAAGGAGGTTTCCAGATAACTGATTTGTGAGTAGGAGGAGCACAGGGAACAAAGATAGTCCATACAACTGTCTCATTCACAAACAAACACACAGCACATGTCCAGGTGAAGATAAGCAGGACATATGAGAGCCAGTTGTCATTACATCTGTATTTAAAGAGACAGGGCTCTGAGTTTCCCGGTACAATGGATGTAAACATTGACATTATCATGTCTACTGCGGCAGTTTTTCCAACGCTCATAGTGCTGATGTCAAAATCAAAATGCTGATTGTATTCATCCCTATTGAACCTCCAACCAGCAGATGACTTAATATACGTCCTTTATCATCTTGAGGGCAATCATTTCCATTTTTCTCACCAAGAGTGACAGATGTGAACCATCCCATTGACCATAATTAATCTGTGTTTAAAATGAACAGGCCACAGAGTGGAGGAGGCATTGCCCAGGGTCTGAGGGCCCATGTCACAGTGGTGTCTGTCTGGCCCCGTGCATCTCAGTGTAATTATCCCATTGCCATGAATAATGGGACAAGGGGGATCAGAGTGATGCTTTGATAGAGATGAGATTAGTTTAATCAAGTTCATTGCTTGGGCTAGGCCACCGAATCTCATCATCCCTCCTCTCAAATCACCAGACCCTCACCCCACCCGACAAAGCTCCCTTTACGCCTGCCACATTAGCCAGAAAAATTTATGACATCGTTAGTTTTAAGTGCTACCTCTGTTAGGACAATGCATACTTAAAGCAAAACCCTTTGTGACTAAAGTATTCATATTAAACGGGACAAAAGCAGGAGTCCAGAATCTGTAGGCAGACTCTTATCATATGGTCTGTAGACATTATCACAATAATGATATTGGAATTGGTCTTCCAATAGTAGAATATTTGTTCAATACAATTCTATATTTGCTTTTAAGTCAGACATATGGCATATACCTTATACATCCATCTATTACCTAGGCCAACAGTGAGTAATTCAGGGTCACACAAATTCATTATACAGAAAAACTGTTGGTTTTCAATAGTTTAGGCACCTCTCATTAGAAAGTCAAACATAGGATTTATCATCGTAAAGTGTTGGCCCCCCCGAGGCAGATACTCATGTACAACAGTAATAATGTCGCAGGCCACTGTGTGTATTTACAGACTACAAATCATATTTGTCAAAACTGACAAACCCAGCATGAGACAAAGGCAGCGGAGTCATATAGTGAGTGAGGAGAAATCCATAAACACATGTTCCCTGCAGCGCACCATCACTCTGCAGCCGGCCTGACGTCAGAGGACAGGCCTTAAACTGTCCACAGAGGACTACAACTTTGCAAACAAAGCCCCAAGTCGAGTCTCTTCGGAAGTCCCGACTTTGACTGTTTCCTAGCTTTGTGTCAACACTCTGCCTCGCAGCCCACTCTACAAAAAATACCATTATTACAGCACAATTTGGGAGCCATTCATCAAATAAGACATAGGATTAATTAAGCCTGAGGACTATTGTGCTGTAATAATGGTATTTTTTGTAGAGTGGGCTGCGAGGCAGAGTNCAAAACGTTAAGTGTTTGATGTTGTTCTTACTAGCAACCGAAAAGTTTACTGTTGTTATTGAAGCAAGACAGGGCTTACTTCAAACATCAACCTACTAAACGACAGGAGAATTTAACAGGTGTAAAGGGGGGGTCCACCAATCCTACAAGTGAGTTAATCGTTGACTCTTCGAACTACCGAAAGTTTTACGTTGTTATGTGAAGCAAGATAGGGCTACAAACATAAACCTACTAAACCGAACAGGAGAGATTTACAGGGTTAAAAGGGAGTCACCTAGTTCCTACCAAGTGAGATCGTTTGACTCTCGAACTACCAAAGGTCCTTTATCCACCGAACCAGTAATAAATTGGTTGAATAGATTAAAGACTCGGTTAAAACATTCATGTAAAGTTGCAGGTAAGACAAATATACAAGAGATAAGAACGGAGTTAAATTAAGTCGTTATAACAATACAACAATTTTCTAGTATACATGGAATCACCGGATAACGTGCTGGGTTTCATGATGCCATGTTCCATGTCTGTACTAGTAACTAAGTATACAGGTCGTAAGTATGAAAAGGTCGATTTATTAACGTTAACGACGAAAGACTATAATTCAATCCGGAGTTTCATCAGGAAATAGACGTACACAGAAAAATTTTGGTCCAAATTTAAACTAAAACCCATCAACAAGTATAAAACATGCTGACCGAACACCACCTGGATGTCCTTCAAAACAGTGACCACCACAAAACCATACCGTGACATGGGTACAGGAGTGTGCCTACGTGAGCTATTGAGAGAGTGACTTGTGACCCGAACAGGAAGAGTGTTCGATGAGACGTACGTGAGTGACGTATGGGTGACGGAACGACATAACAATCATTGATGGCGGTTTGGAATGGGAGTACGGTGTCTGAAAAAAGATGATATGACTTATTCGTGTCTGTTCCCCCAATAACTTAACGTCAATACACACCGAATAGTTGTCATTCCCATTCATTCCACGTACATGACATAGACATACCGTCTACCATTCCAATCCATTCAATTTGGAAATCACTTTTTACTTTATAAGAGAGTGATGATTTTTTCAGGGAAACCATTACGAACATCTCCGTTACTAGTGGAAAGTCATACAGTATTATATTTGCCAAAGACAACGTCCCGCGGACAAAAATAAAATGTATAGCCAATGATACATTACATTACAGAACAATATACTGGTACAGTTGGTCACGTGCCACAGACTAGTGACACCTTAAAGGGACGTCTTACTGGTCCTGCACGTGGCCGTTTCACAAACTGCTAGCGTCGCCGACGAAAGGTCTCAACCTGGGACGACCGGCCTGTGCTTACAACCTCCTCCTTTTGCTGCCTCTACAAAGTTTTTCGGTGAGCAACTGAGACTGACCCTGGTTGTAAGTGTATATACCTTTTACGGCTTTTCCTATTTTTTTCTTCGTCAAACCTTAAGAGGGGGCAGGGAAATGGAGTTAAGGAAAAAAGAATAACAGCCAACAGCAACCAGACATCCAAAAAGAGCAAACACATTTGGTAAAGAGATGAATTTGCATTGAAGCTTTTACAAAAGCCACATGGAAACTAGGCCCGCATCAGGTAAAGTAGAAAATACAGCATGAGCTCAATAATGATGAGGAACAGCGAAGGTCAACCAGAGGAAAATACAAATTCCTTGATAGCTGTTTATGGGACAAAACAAATCTACATTTTCTAGTAATGTTGATACTTGTTGAAGGTTAAATAAACTCATGAGTGCACAAGGCTAAGCTGTTCTGTGTTTAAATCTTAGTAGCTTGCATTTGGATCTCTTCTACTGGGTCAGTCTTAAAATCCCCGACATCTTGTCTATACTGGCCATACAGGAAAAGCTCAATGTTACTGTGGCACCACCTACAGATGAAATCCAACCACAGTCTGCAGAATCAGCCAGATAATAGGGGGAAAAGCATGGGACATGACGTTTTTTTCTTCTAATTTGTTCAAATATATATTATTTTTTTAAGCACAGTAGGGCCTGGATTACATCTGTAAAGGTAAATACATGTCAAATTACTTCTACTGGTGGAGTCAGGTTTTTTCAAATGTATAATTTCAAGTATTGCTTCATTGCACAGCTGTAAGATCTGCGGTCACCAGGTTCACTTCATATGGAAACAAAATGTCTTCCCTCAACAGAGAACCACCCTATGTAAACATAACAACGCTCGTGTATCATATAAAAAACATGTTGCCATATCCCAGAAGGTCTGATTTGGCTTGAAAAGTGCGTGTGTTTGAGTGGACTGTACTTACTCTTTGATACAATCTGGTATGGACACATACTCCATTGGAACCAGTTCTGCAAGGTCTGTCAAGCTGAACACATACTGGAGTTTCTGACTAAATTTGGTGCTGTCAAAAAAGAAAAAGGGGAAATGTCAGAATCTAAAAGGTTACCAGAGTGAATCTTAATTTAATAATTTTAGTGACTTTAAACATTATAAATGACCTTATGAAAGGTTTTGTGAGTGCCAGCAGCGTGCGAATAAACCAGGAGGGATGAACGATTATCAAAGACTTCAAGTTCTTCCTTAACCTGTACAGAAAGGGAGGGAAATAGACAACATGTAATCACATACAACTGTCTGAGGATTGGCCTGATGCTCTGCTTGTTTCTGAGTGTGACGTTCAATCCGACTGACCTCCTGTCAATCTGCTGATAACACTTTCTGAGCCAGCCGACAGTTGGCATCTTTTTCCTTGAGGTGGCTCCGTTCAAATACACAATCATATAGTTCTCAGCAACCAAAAGTTCAAGTGTGCCGATGACATACCTGCAGGAAACAGGGAAATAGCATTAGTGCTGGATCCAAATGGTTCCCTCACAAGGCCAGAAGAAATCAAATAAACACTCACTTGAATAAATTGTCCATGATGTATCTGTAATTTGGTTGACTGCTTTCAGGCATATAGCACACAGCGAACACAATTATGGCATTCAAACCGTCTCCATAGTAACCTACAGTGAAAAATCAAACATGAAAAATGTATGTTTCAGTATCAAAACACTGTTTTCATTGTCAAAAAAGTTCACAGACTGTTCATTTCCATCAGTTTATATTTATGCCACTGACCTCCATGGCTGATAACCCTCTTGTAAGGTTCGATGGCCTTCATGTCCACTCTGTGTTCCTGGTCTCCGATGCGAAACACCCTCCAGCGCCGACCCTCCTCCCTCTCCTCCGAGGCGGAGTACTCCTGGACGGACTCCATGCCCTTCTGTAGGACTTCTGTGGTTTTCGGCTTGGGGAGGTCATCTGAAGGAGAGGGGGCATTTTTAAACCCACAGCCTGGAGGCTACACACACAGTGGATGGGATTGTGTCAGGTGTAATCAAAGCAGACGGAGCTGTTTGATCTTTTCAAATGTTTAGATCACTCAATTTATTCATAGTTTACATTTTCAATAACATGCATTGTAATCATTGGAAATTAAGATTGCATAACATTTTCTGCTTTTACTTTTTGCATCTGGGCTGCATGCTTTCTCTCTGAATCAACACCAACAATCAAATCTCAACTTCCATGTCTCCCTTTCACTTGAAGTCAACATTTACAAATACCTGACACCATTTCCTGGGAGAAAACCTGTAATTGTTCCCTGCATGTGAAATAAATATGTCGTGCAAATACTGATTATTTTTGTACGTCTTTTGTAGAATATATAGGTGCATGATGTGCACAATGTCTTATACCATGCATCATCTAGACACCAAGTAAATGTTTAAAATATCATAGGTCAAGCATGCAAAAAGCTAAATAAAATAAAAGGCGAATAGTGCAACCAAATCACATCAACACACTTGTATAAGGATCTCTCTAAGCAGTTCATCAGAAATCAGTTGTTTCCTTTAGAGCACTACTCATACTCAAATTTAGCATGGACATGCATGGTAAAAGGTTTATAAAATAAACTATCAAATGAATAGTAATCAAAAAATATATTTTAGGTGGTAAAATGCCAAATGTATTGGATCACCAATTAAAGGCCAATTCAATTTGGCATAATTTGGGTGCTATATTGTATTAATTAACTGTCATTTCCTGTTTGTGACACAGCAAATGACAAATAACCAAATAGCAGGTGTAAGCAGGTGTTAAAATGGCTAGTTTGTGATAACTGCAGCATTACTGTGCAGATTGAACTTGATTGATTGTTCACTCAACGCATTTCAAGGAAAAAAAAAAGACATGCATATAAACAATAACTGAAATGAAGTTTATGAAACACAAAACCTCCCCATGATTTGTTGAACAACAGACAACAAAACAAAATCGGGACAATATGGCTTGATTGACTCGTGGTTCGGCAGAACAAAATGGGGGCTGTCCAGAAGACCTTACCACACGGGAGAAAGAAACCTGTTGCTGGCCTGCAGCCTGTTTCCAGGCTGAGAAGGGAAACACTGCTTCAAAGTGAAAAAGAGGAAGGCAGCATTGCGGAAACAGAAAAACGACAAAGCACATTTTAACTACACTGAAGGCAGTCAGCTGCCGACCCCATATATGTACAATCAGGAAGGAAATAAAAACAAAGACAATAGAACCCAGAAATAAAATGCTGGACTGATAACACATTTGATCCTGTGTTAAAAGCCAATAGAGAAAGGAGAGTACCGTAATTTTCAGACTATAAGCCGCGCCTTTTTTCCCATTTTTCGACCCTGTGGCTTATATAACGATGCGGCTAATCTATGGATTTTTACAGCTAACGGCCACTAGGGGACCTCCTAAATCTATGGATTTTACAGGTTACAGTCCACCACCTTTAACTCTATGGGCTCTATGGCCGGTCCGCGCCCCCACCTTTAAGCGGCGGGCTACAGCAGGTAAATTTGGTGGCCGGAAAAGAGTGAGACAGGTAGCGCGCAAAAGTAAAAGTGGAACCGAGAGTGGTACGAGAGACAGAACGAGAGCAAGACAGACAGACATTACGAGAGCGAGACAGTTTGTCCCCGTACCACTGGTTGAAAACCACTGCTGTAGATCACTGCCGGTACGTGCGCTGGGAGCGCACCGTTTAAGTTTGAAAGTTGAAAAGTTTGTGTGTCTGAAACGCTATGTGATACAGTACAGTTTACACAGCACATGTTCTGTAGCTACTATTGCACTAAATGGTAACACTTGAATACGTTATGCAAATATGCAACTTGTTTGTTGAAATGTTAATAAATGGGAGCTTCCTCAAACAGCCATCTCTTTCCCGACAATCCCCTCTGTGCACGAACCCTTACATATGGTAATTAAACATTAAAACACCTGCGGCTTATAGTCCAGTGCGGCTTATATATGTACACATCATTCAATTTAGCTGCTGCGGCTTATATTCAGGTGCGCCTTATAGTCCGAAAATTACGGTACTTCTTTTCCTAAAAAAATGAAACATCTGTAGACTTCATCTGGATCCAATTTAAAGGCATCTTTGCACCTCCCTCTTCATCAAGTCAATCTAAAATGAACTCTTTGAACTTTCAGTGTTACTTAAACAAACTGGAACAAACAGGGTTAAAAACTGTAATTAGTATCCTGTCATGATACAAACTTCTTACCTTCCCATTCAAACTCATTACTGTTGTCTGACGGTGTGTCTATGTCATCGAGGTCCAGCTCTGTGCTCTCATCCAGGTCGTCGGAGAGGAGGGAGCCTTCGCTGCGGTCCAGAGTGAGACTGATGTCCGGAGCGGTGAGCTTCCTCTTTGCCTTCTTGCCATGATCCATTCCATAGCCTGGGGTGGAGGACAAACCAGCAGTGTTTATACTGTCTGTGAGAACAAGAGTCCATTCCTTCGTTCAGCTAAAACTAATATAAGGCTTCTTTTTTGTTTGAGTCATGATATCAAATGATCTCTTCCAACAGTACGGTCTTTCACTTCAATATTCCCTCTCACTGTCTGAGAGGATTCGCAGTAAAAATCAAAATATTGTTAGATACCCTTTTGTGTTTGATAACTCAGACTGATGATATTAGTTTTGGCTGAACTTAAGAGAATGAACAGGAGTATTATACTGACTAATACATCTCTGATCACAATGTGGATTTTAAGATATACTTGAAATTGTGTCCTCTTTAAAGCAATGCACTTTTTCTTATTACCGGGGTCTATCTCTTCAGAGGTTCCTGCAAAAAGCTCACCTTCCAGCTCCTCTTCCTCCGGTAGGGGCCTAATAATCAAACAGCAGGTGATAAAGCTTTCAGTAGGGTTATACTTCATGTGACTTTCAAAACACAAAGGTGTGAAACTAATCTGTGAACTATAATCCATATGTGATTAACAACATTATGACCGATTGACAATACCGTGGAAAGTCCTCATCCTGCCACTCCTCCTTGAGTTCAACTCCTTCCATCCTTAGACGAGCTTCTGTTGTGGCAACTGACTCTTGGCGCTCCAAGCTGGAAATGGAAATCAAAAAAGGTTATACCATCTTTTAAGTTTAACAATCTCTAATTGCTAAAAGGCCCTCTTGTAATACACATGTAATAAGATAACCAGCAGGGCCAGCAGAGATTATCCATGACAAACCAAACACATAATGAGTTTTCTTAGAAATGCTGCTTGTGACTTGTAAAATACTCAAAGGATTATGGGGGAAGCAACGACCAGGAGTCAAAGGCAGTTTTTATTCTTGTCAGCAACTAAAACAGGGTAATGAATATGGATAATGATGGAAGGCTACAAAACATTAGATACACCATAATAAAGTTGGATAAAAGCATATAATACTTAAAACAAGGTTAGGCATAATTTTCTGTTCTGCATCTTTTTTAATTTTTTTTTTTAAATAATTCAATGGAGCAAAACACAAGAACCAAATTAAGTGTACTGACTTTCTCCCTGACACTTAAAATCAATAGGCTAGAGCCAACTCCTCAGTTTTCATTAGCAAAGGTTACAGTGACATGAACAAGCAATTTGTATCTTCACAGCTGGAAATACTGCTTACCAAGAGTTTGGCTTTTAGGATAAACCTTATAGTTCTAATTAGAGATGTCCCGATCCGATCACGTGATCGGGGATCGGAGCCGATCACATGATTTTCAAAAGATCGGAATCGGGAGAAAAAAATCGGGGATCGGGATTTTTTTTAATTTTTTTAAAATACTTTTATTTTATTTTGTATTCAATGTTACAAAACAAAAATGACCATGTTCAAGTATTACACAACATCATGTATGTGTTGCTTCTTTGGGGCTTGTTTTCATAGACCTGGTTGCTTATTTCTCTCAAATCTGGCAACAGAGTGGGCAGGGCGCAGTGTCTAATTGTAGCAGTAAGCTAACCAGTACTGATAAGCTTTATTTTGTTTTGATCCAATGCTGCACAACTGAACTGATCCAATGCTGCTGTGAAAAAAAGAAGCTATATCCATGTTGGATAGAATATCCAATTTAAATAAAAAAATAACCTTAAGGGACAACTTGAATGCATTTTTTCTTTTTTTTTTTCCTCTTAATGCATTGCATAAAGATCGGATCGGGAAAAATCGGTATCGGCAAATTGTCAAAATCAAATGATCGGAATCGGATCGTGAGCAAAAAAAGGTGCTCGGGACATCCCTAGTTCTAATGCATACTTTATAATAACAGCTTTCTGTGTTGGGGTTAACCCGATCTGTTACTTACGACCTTAGCATTACATTAGGTCAGCGAAACGCTTTTTATATGTTCATATAAAAAACGTTATGTTTCTCCAGTCCTCACAAGATGACATGGGCTTTTTGACTTTTTGATCAAATATTTGATTATCTGATGAATCACGTTAATGCATGTTGATTGCATTTATGGGGAATTAAAACTTGTCACATAATAAGATCACTGGCTTCTTGAAAAGCTTTTCAAGCTTGTATTAAAGGCTTAGTTTATAAACCATAAGGCCACTCACTAATGCGGACCATGGTCTCTGCATCTCTGCTGTACAGAGCTCCCTTTGATGCATTAATCACTTACACGGCCGTATTGTGCTTCCAGACACAAACACATTCTGGGTATTTGGTGCTCAACATTTCAAAAAAGTTGAGCTCTTTGCTTGTGTATAGTTGTAATCCCCTAACATCTGAAATCCAACTGAGAGAGGTGCAGTGGAAGTGCCCCAGGAATGTGGTTTTCTTAAAAGGACACCCTTGGATTGAAAGTGCCTCGAAAATCATCAGCTACATTAGAGAGTCGGATGAAAAGCATGAATAACAGTGGTCATGGTTTCAAACATCTAGACAGGAATATTATGTGTTAACACAGTAAAATTATCTTCCTTGTCTTTACCTTTTCTTGCAGGAAAGGGTGGGGAACTATAAATATAAAAGTCTAGATATGAAGCCAGAAAACCGAAAACAGTTTGTGAACAGCTTATTCAAACTGTAAAGATTATTATTAACTACATTTTATATTTGTAGTCCTTGAGCACATTTTAGGGGACTTGTGATGTTTGAAATATCATGACGTGCATTAAAAATCGAACAAAAAAACTGATGAACATTTGCATGCCAATATTGACCAATATTCGTGATGTGTGTATTTAAACAAATATTCAAACAACATAATTCAGTTCTCTGACATCAAAACAGTACAAGCTAGTAGGAACCATTGCAAGATGCCTGGAGTTACTCTGGCACGGACCTGTTTACAAAAGCCTCTATAATGACCTAAGCTGTCTGTCTGATAAAGATCCAATCGGTCTGTTTTGGCTTTAGTGAAGCACTCTCTAGTTTAAATGTACAATTATTCACTACATAAAGATGCATTTTATTCTAAATTAATGTATAAAAGGCAAATGCACAATATATAGAAGCCCCTTACAATTTTTAACCTAGATCAACACAGTGGTCCTTTGCAGGCGATGAATTTTTGTCAGAGGTCAGTGAAATGATGCTCTGTGGATGTAACGTTGGCTAACGGTCCACAGATGTTGTTTACTCATTACCTACAGAGGCTTAAGGCAACAACAAATACACCTGTACAATATCATCCGGTCCAAATATAGGCAATACACATACTACATTATGAGAGTTCCACTTTTTGTTGAGATGTGCAAGAAGTGTTAATTAACTCTATGGAAATGTTCGACATCATAGACTGGACTATGCGTGTCATTGTGTACACCACATTTAAAATGGAAATAAATGCCTTACCAGCCTCTAGCTTCTACTTTTCCTGTTGTTCTGGTCAAACAGCAAACACAGAAATGTCCCAGGGTTTAAAAAAAAAGATATATCCTTCACTTTTAGTATTCAAGCCTGTTTTTAGACTAAGCATTTCATTTGAAAATAAATGATGTTAAGTTTATATTTGAATATTGGTGTTCCTGAATCAGTTTAACATTATTTATTTATTTTTTGTTTGGTACTGTATAAATGCTGGTCTTTTAAAAACACCTTTGCAATCGAGTACACTCTCACTTGAACACAAGGCATCTGTCTCTAGAGAGAACAGTATGTTTGCAATGGATAGATGAAACCAGGAACTAGCTTATATAATTAAGTTGCCAACATGTAAACCACACTTAAAAATACACATACAGACCTTCCAATGGGTCCAGGGGGACAGCGGGGCTGGGGGAGGCTCACCGGGGTAGAGCTTCTCGCTCCCGGCTGTTCCTGCTCATTGTCTGGAGTTGTCCTTTCCTGTGGCGTACCTCTTGCTTTGGTTAGACTCTCTTGAAGTGCCTCTTCGCCATTTTCCACTGTAGACGTTGTGCTATTTTCTAATTCGTCTAGTTCCTCCTCATCACATTCTCCAGACACTCCAGAAGATGAAGGACTAGACGCCTGTCTGTTTCCCAGCTCTTCAAGAGTCTTCCTGGGAGTGACAAAATCTGGGCTGCTTTTGTTTAAATTCATATCACCTACACCCTTCAGCACAGCTTCACTCTCAATAACTTCCGTTGCCATCAGTTTCTTCTGTTCACTAGAACCGCTAGAGCGGATCTGAGTGAAAGAGTCCGCCAATTAAAAGTTGAAACACCGGTTTGCTGGTTGAACTAAATCAGTTATAGAACTGCATCTGACATCTGACTTGTAAACTTGTTTAAAGTTCGGGGCCAGCGTGCTAGCTCTCGTCCGCTATACAGCTAGCCAGAAGGACTGTTGTTGTTGACAGCTAGCTACCCCCACTAACAGCTATATTATTGACCAAAAAGTGTTATATGTCGCACAGGGTGGACAAATAGTCACCTTTTCCAAATGCGTCAGGGTGCGTGAAGACGGGAGTCGAAAAAAGTGCTAGCTTTGCATAAGCAACGGTGCACAGTGTTCCTACTTATCAATTTCCTCCCTTCCTTCCTCCAAGTCAGAATGTTCTCCTGTGGACGTAACGTTAGTCACGCTAATGCTAGCATATGCGCTAGTTAGCTAGCTAACTAATTTAGCCACAGCAAAAGACTAGCTTATGTTGTCCACTTTGCACCGGCATTTATCCATAAAACCAAGCTAGTTGTCAACTACGACACAACGTTAGAACAACAGTCCCAAGGGTCCTTGTAAGGTGCAAGGTGAGTATCCACTGTTTAAACTAGCCGGTAACGGCAGAAGACGGTTATTAGCTAACTAACCGGAGCATTCTGTTGTTGAGTTTTCAGCTAACGTCAGAGGAAGCGAGCGTGCTGTGGAGTTGCCAGTTGTGTTTCCTGCAGGTTAGTATCTACACATTCTACCTTCACATCTGAAACACTAAGCACACTAAGATATGGTATCTTTGTTTTTTACATAAAATGTAGAATTAATCGTTTTCACCATCTGAATTATAACGTGCTTCAATGCCTCGTCGTCATCCTACTTTATTACAAATATTCTCTTCTGTTCAGTTTCTCACGTCACATGTTTAAACGACCCAAACAAACGTCATAAAGTGCATTTCGCACCAATTTTATTTCCAAACAGCTTATATCAAGTTATTTTGGAATACGTCAATAGAGAATATATGAGTCCAAATAGTTCTGACTGATCTATGTAAAATGAGCAAACCTGGCACCCCTGCCAGATTTGGTCCTTAAAAACTGTCGAGGTGTCACAGCAGAATCTGGTAAACATGTAACTTCGATTTTCATTTTTCATTTTAATTCCCCATAAACATCAGCAATACATTGTCAACTGCATTTTGATTTCAGTTAAAGTTATAGTAGTAGAGCTACATATATTGTATGTATGTAATGTAGGCTAGCTTTTTGAATTAATTTACATTAACATTTTATTATGTGTTTTATTTTGTACTTCTCCCTCAAGTACACTTTTTTGATATTTACTTCTTAATGATTTAGCTCGGGTGCATTTTTAACTGAACTACTTTTCATTTTACTTTTTGCATTACAGAATAGCTACTTGAACATAATTAAATGTAGGTCCACCTATACTATAACTTTATATTTTAGGATGGGTATTGGTAGGTCCAAGCTTCATAAGCAACCTCTGTTTTGTTGCTATGCAAACACACAAATGTATGAGTGCCAACTTGAGAGTTCAATTCAAAATTCCATGCTGCAGTGTCAGACTGAGACTTGTAGAAATGTAACACTCCCTGTGTATCATGCAGTATTTAAGACTACATCATAACATCATATTTAAAACGAGTTACATTTTGTGTGGTTTATTATAATTGTTCAACTATCATTTTAATATGATTTTGAAGGAGGTGCATTAGTCACTTCATAAATCTGAGCTTTACCTTTAGTGACATATATTTGTCACTAGGTGGAGGCAGAGGCTCACTTTAACGCTGCATGCAAGGTTAAGCCTTTATTGATACACATCCGCTATAATTCATACCTTTGTGAAAAATAAACTGCAGTCTGAGGTTTAATGACCATTTGTAATTACGAAGCTAACTTTTAAGTTACATTTCCAGATGTTCAATATATATGGGAATTTTGAAATAACATGACAATATCATGTCTTTGTATTTAAAAATAAATTTGGGTAAAGTCATCCTTCAGGTTTGGCATTATCAATAAATAATTCTGAAGAGTACAGAATATGTCAGTCCATTTTAGTTTCAAGAGCTTTTAGCTCCACTTATTTCTTAACTGCAACACATATTCTATCATTTCTCTTTTGGTGATAGTTATAATTACCATTTTATTATCAGACCTCATGGATACAAGAAAAAAAGACAAGACAGCTATAGATCTAAGATAATGATGTTGCCTGGTTAATACCTCCTCTGTGTGCAACGGATCATTCAGTGTAATTTCTAATTAACACGTTGCTATTTACTCTGTTGGATCATTAGGCCTCATCACAAAAGGATAATCCAGTCAAATTGAGAGTTTATGCTTGCCTTCCACCTTCCATCATGGTGCTGTTTGCTAATGAGTCTTGTTGCAATTATCTAACAAATTAAGACAAATGCTGCCCGTTCAGCCAAGATAAATGTATAGAGCCCGGATATAGCATTAACACATAGTATAACACAGATGTATGCCTCATGTTTTTAGTGAATTCATTTAATCATTATACCCAAAATGTAAAAAGAAAAGAGCAAAATAAATACAATAGCATATCATTAATCATGAGTTTGGATATCATTTTGTACGTGTTCTTATTATTGTTTTATTGATATTTTACAGTGTGAAATTGTAGTGAAAAAGCTAAATATTGACAATGAAAAATTATTATTAAAGCTTCCTTTTTAGCCAAATAATATAAATATCCTCCATTATGATATTGCTGCAAAAAAAAGCCCACGCTAAGTATAACCTTAATGACTACATATTGCACTATTGTCATTTTTATGATGTATTGTTTATTACACTAACTCTCAAATCTCTCGTCAATACACAATTAGGTGTCAGAGAGCAGCTATTGTTTTTCATGCAGTTCCCTGTAGCTTAGCAGATGATTAAAACACAAAAAAATAGTAGTCTTGTCTGATGCAAAATGTTTCTCCTTTTTAAGAGTAATACAAGAACTGCTTTCTTAACGCGGCCGCTGTAGCAGACCCCTCCTTTCATGATGAAAGAAGGGTTGAACGCTAGGATCAGAGATGGAAGTTTTAACCTATTTGTGAAGCAGAATCATTAGGAAGATTCTCCAGCCAATTTCCATAAGTGGGGTAGCGGGATGTATTTAGGCTACTCGAAGTATATCACTAATGAGAAAAGACAAAAAGGATTCATGTGCATGTTTTATGCAATCTCTTTCTGGGTGTAGATGAATAATTATTTATGATTGCAAAGCCTAAAAGGGAGGCAAAAAGATAGCAACTGCAAAGAGACTGGTACAAAATTTAAAGAGGAAGTTAAATGAATATTTAAGGGAAGATGAAATATTTAATGGAAACAAATGAGCAAAACATTTAGAACTGCATGATAAATAGTAGTGAATGCCATTAAAATGACCCTCTTAATTTGTGCTATTTGCAGCGGTAGCCATAAGGTCTCATTCATACTTGTAATGGTGTGAACTGAGGACTCAGACAATTGTTTTCCACATGCCAAATATGAGAACATAATGTCTGTAACCCAGGGCTGACCTCCTCGCTGAGAAATATTAGCCTTTGATTCAGCGGAGTTTGTATTGATGCCACGAGGCAGAAACAAT
This sequence comes from Notothenia coriiceps, assembly GCF_000735185.1. Lineage (NCBI taxonomy): Eukaryota > Metazoa > Chordata > Actinopteri > Perciformes > Nototheniidae > Notothenia > Notothenia coriiceps. The sequence continues at coordinate 424,621 of NW_011352460.1, forward strand.
TCATGTTTTATTGACCTTGCACAAGTTGAGGTTAGGGTTCTGAAAAAATACACATAATGACAAATTCTGAATTTGGTTGCAGTTCATTTCTCAAGGGACATTCTGCATTCGGGTTTATTTTAACATTAGTGTTTCAGTCTGATACTACATTTTTGAAAAATGTCCCCTACCAACATCAAAAGTCTGAACAAATTTGGAGTATGTACCAGCACAGTTCATTTGTTTTCCAAATGCGAGAATGATTAAATCAGCAAACAAATAATTATTCAAGTCAATGAGAACAATTATCTCAAAGACACCTCTGAGACTTGGATGTGCATACTGAATTGATTAATTATCCTGCTAAAGATAATTGAGTGGAGCCAGATCTTGACTGCGTCCTTTCAACATACTCTCGCCTCTATTTGGATCTTGAACATCTCCAGCATCATTCATAATAAACTCATGGTGATATCTTACTGTTTGGTTAAAAAAGATTGCCATGGTGTTATGACACGTGGGACTTTAAAGAGCTGGATTTTAATTGTTGCATACTTCTGCACTATTATTCGTGAATCATAATGAAAATAAAATACCCATGGCTAGAAAATACACGGATACTCATGTCTTACAAAAAACTGCGTGAAGATTTTATAATATATTAAAATCTGTGTAAAATTGGCCACTAAATGTATTAAAAATGTTGCATTGTTCTGGCCTTAGTTGGTCTTTTTAAGTTCAACTTTTTCCCTGACGCTGTGTCATGCCCTTACTAACCCGTGGGCAAACTACTTCTGAGCCAGACAGAGATCATTACCTCTGTGAATGATGGCGGGGTAGCCCGAGCCCAACAGCTTTATTTCCCAGCTCAACTTGGCGGACGCAAGCCATCACATCCTGTTAACAATTCAATGGCTCCACCATAAAGATAAGCCCCCTCAATCAGCTCCGTCTGTCTCTATCGCCACTGAGGGGCCATCAGTCATCACGAGCTGTGGCGGGAGCCCCTTCACATTCACTGGTGATTGACACAGTTTAGATGATTCAGTCAAAACCTCTGTTTATTTCCTCTGCGGTCCAGTGTACGGTTTTTCAGTTCATGAAATATATATTCGTCAGATCAGCATATTCAACTTCATGCAATCAGTCTTATCACTCTGAGCAAATATTGGTCCATTTGATGTGGAGTCGTCCAAATGGCGAGATGAATTAAATCAAAGGCGTTGACATTTTAATCAGAGTGAACATAGAAGCCAATTGTCACTGTCAAACCACATGAAGGTCATTGCAGTTGTTAAGGATCTGCTTGCCATAACATTTAATCGTTACATCCTAATGATTCGTTTACATGTGAGATCAGGTTGATATTTTATGTATAAGCACACATTCTATTCAAGGCCTTTTATTCTATTAACCTGTCCTGTCTTCATTAGATATTTTCTAAGATAATTCCCATATGGCTTAGCCTTTGATAAATATGCTTTTAGGTCTATCTAATTAATGCATTCCGCTGTGATTTTCTTCACTTGTCACCCACTCTTTAACCTCATAGCGGAGGAACAGACTTTTCCTACTCAAATGAAAGGTCCTTGGAGACGCTGCACATGTGTGAGCTAATGATGTGGTGTGCGCTGTACAACCTGATATCTTATCTGGAGGGCCTTGTGGAAATGTTTTCAGTAGAAATGAATTATATGACCTCACTCTTGTTATGTAGTGTGGGTATATTTCAAGCAAACATGATTTAGTTTATTGTGTCTGTTATTAACTAATTCTGACTGATAGTTGGATTGCCTCATAGATTTTTAATCTACGATTTTTACGATGTTGGCTCGGTTTAAATGTGAAGTGTCTGTTGCCATATTACAGTTGATAGTGTTTGATCATTTGTACCAAGAGACTGTAACTCTTTACATTAATTTGAATACTAGGGGAAATGTAATCAAACAAAGCTGCATTTAGATTCATGTGGACATAGACCAACAAATCTTTGTGTTGAGACAGCATTTCTGAAGAGACCCAAGAGGATAGGCTAAGTCTACTATTTCTAAATTAATTAAACCAATTCAGCATTTTTAAATGTACTACTCAATTTTTCCTTAAACTGCCAGCATAATTGCCGTTTCCAGCCATGTGACCATGGGACCATTCATGGGTATAATGAATGGGGTAAGGTGGAGATCAGCATAAACGGTTTGCCGTTTTTTGTATCTTAATTTGCTAAAGAGAGAAAGACCAGCTGCACTGTTCATATGTTATAGAAAAATGAGTTGCATAATGTTGTTAAAATATTGTACTTGTACAACACACCATGCTTTATTACCTATAAAACACATGTTAGACACTCCAATGTTGTTTGATTTATCCAGCTGTCACCTGTAATTGTAAAATGTCACAATGTGGCAAAACAGAAAAACATGTCCTTAAAAAAATCACTATAGGATTTGTTGTCTGTCACCATGGTAACAAGGCCCAGGGTGCCAAACAGTAAACATAGTTCTTAAACACATGCAGAGCAAACGTTGTTAGGGACGAACAGCTCAGGCTCTTGGGTGGTCGGACAGTGTTAATTCACTAAAAAATAAGACAAATAATGAGCATTTTATTAGTTGGCAGCGTTAAAACTCTACTCAAACTGCATTGGAACACAGATGTAGATTTCTGAGATTTCTTTATATTGTTCCCTCTATTTTTGCCTAGTTACCACTAAAATCTGCAATTCACCAATGAAGAATCAAGAGTAGTTTTGTAGAATTAATGGATCGATTGGGTTAATTTCCTCTGTCCAAAGACATGTTGTTGATAATATTTACAGTGGTTCTGTTAATAATATGTCCTTTTTAAAATTAGGATAAAACCTGAACCTAAACTGGGATTGTTTCAGTTTGTCTAATATTTTATGATGACTTTTATTGTCACTTTCTGTTTAAAGTAAAGACATTCTGCATTGCAGCATAACTATACACATATTCCTGGTATTGTCAAGTAAAGTTATTAAATATTAGAGTCAGTTAAGGTAATCACAAAATGTTTATGCTACTGTTAAAACAATAAGAAATGGTATCCTGCTTATTCATTGGATGTTACTGTTGTACATACATCAAGGTAAAGCACTATTGATACAATGAGTGCATTTTCCATTACATCAGGTTCACTGAGGACATCATTATAACCCAGTAAGTAGTGATTATATTATTAAGGCAAACTATAGTTTTGACACCTGACTGAGCTATCAAACAACCTTTAGCACAACCATTGTCAAAGTGCCAAAAATGTTTCAAAGTCAAAGATTGATCAACCCCTCAGACAACAGGAGACTCTTTGAAGCGTCATTTTTGTGTAAGTGTCAGAAAAGCTGGTATCTGTCAGTACATGCATCTTACATCCAGCGAGTGAGGAGAAAAAGCAAAACTTATAATTACTCTTTCTGTCACTTTTTTATGATAAATGTTTAAGTTACCATCCACACAAAACAATAAATAACATGCACAAAAGATGTTTTTTCCAGACTTTGTCTTCAAGCCCTTTAAAGAATGTATTCACCATTACAGCCAAACAGTGTAACTACAATAATACATTTCCCTGTCTTTAAAAAAGATGAAATATTTTCTCTGCTATGTAATTCTCCTCTCTGTATTTCGAGAGATACTGACCTAAAAAGGTTGATCAAAGACTGTTGGAGCTCTACAGCCTGCAGCAACCAATAAATTGGTCCATTCGATGTTTTGCACTGACAAATTATTCTCCAGAGTACTAACATTCTTGGTAGCAACTCAATTAGCAAGAGACAGATGTAGCAAGAATTCACATTTATGTTTCATAGACCTTTCAATATTTTATTATTTCAGCGCATGTTGGCACGGACCCTTTTACTGTATGTCACAGAAATAATAACTATTTGCTAATTCTCACATAAAGCGATAGTTGTTTTGGTGGAGGAAACTACACTGTGTTTGAATCCCTTTAGGCTTTTACACAATGTTGGAATGGCCTTGAGCGTCCATATGCTTTAAAGTGGCTGTTAAAAGCCAATATTTCTTATTATCGCTGAGGGGAGACCGATCCCGCTCACTGTCAATGTAAAGAGAAATGTCGACAAAGGCAAGTGCAAAAATCCTACCTAGGAGAAACATCACTTATTAATGTAACCCTTTGTCAAGTTTATATATTTAAACTTTATGAGCTCAGTTCATTTTAGTCTATCTTGTGACATGATAGTTGTCTTGTTGATAACTGAGTGAAAGATAGTATGATAGTGTGAGCAAACAGTTAGGAAAGAATGGCTTTATTTTATAAGTCTCAATTCTATTTTTTATCACATGGTATCTAGATTAAGCTGTGACGAAAGTGCATTCAACACTATACATTCATTGTTGTTTAAAAAAAGGATTTTCCATCTACCTTGTGTCTTTGCACGAGGGAATATAGACTGTCATTAATATGCATGGGTCCCTCTTGTCTATGTTTGGGCGGTTGGTATTAACCCTCAGAAACACTGGTGACCTTTTGCACCAAACCATATGCTTAACAGTGAGCGATCTCCCTGCTGTTCAAGCATCATTTACCCCAGAAAGACACGGAAACAGAAAGCGTCACAACATAACTCAATGAAGATGGGTAAAAGCATTGAAGAATACTTTCAGAAATGACGATAAAGCACAACTTATATATATTTTTCATACATGTACATTTATTTATACATGGAACATTATACACATAGTGGACATTAATTCTTCTGTGTATTGTATTAGTTATAGATTACACATCATCAACAACATAAATATATGATTATACTCATGTTGTGATAATCAAACATTAGGGATTACCACCTTATGTCACAGTGACTGAATCCAGGGAGTTATGACTTACTGATAATGCATTTCTGATACAAATTACAATAGCATTTTTTTTTAAAAACCTGCTGGGCCTCTGCATGTGGCGGCAGCTACAAAACACATGCTGCGCTTACTGTTGTGCAAATATAAAATGGCACAAGTGCACAATAACAGCTTTATAGTCTCACTGTACATTTGTTGAAAACATCTGAGAATACCAGACTGCATAATTAACTGCCAATGAAATGTTCCCTCGAGTCAGTCCTCTGCTTTATTAACTAAGTAATGCAGTTATTTTTAATTGGCCATTTCATTGTAAACTAAATTAGATAAAATGACATGGGCACATTTTTGAAGTATAGGACCGTGTATTGTTTTTTTTACTATTTCATTTCTTATATATATTGTCATGCAAATATTTTACATCATTATGAATATGATGGAAAATATTGTTAATGAAAGAGTATAAACAATGTATATATTATTCTCTCACGGTGTAAGCCTTCATTAGGTGTAAGACCTGCTTATTATTAAAGGCGGGTAGTATGTGTTGCATACTTTGTGAAAATAGGTTTTTACTATAATGTGTCTTTTAAAATCTATATACGTACAATATGAAAGGGTCTTTTTTGGCTGTTAAATATTGAGTATATATGTTTTCTTGTTAAAATTCAATATCATTAACTGAGCTTAGTTTTTAATAGTGCTATTTGGAGCGGATTCTAAAATTAACATGATCTTAATTTACATTTTCAAATAAATTAGCACATTATGTATGTAATGAAAAACCACCTATTATTATTGTGTGCTTGTCTGAGAAATGTATGATTTTACATTGAAACAAGCGCAATGATATTATTTTCTACAAACAAACACACAGTACAAACATGAAAAACATAGATGGACACAGCTAATTCTATTGAACAACTATAGCCACATTCAGAAAATTAAACATGTAGCAATAAAATACAAAGTAATTTTAAGCAAAGTAATATTAAAATAGTGTGGTTGAACTGCATTTAACTTTATTTATCCTGCAATTTAGCTACAATATATAGAATCACTCTGTACAATTCATGGTTGCAGGTCTATTCACAGTTTCAGATAGAGTCGAAAATGTTTAATAATTTACATCAAAGTAAAAGTAAAAAAAAAAAAACGGAAAGCAGAGCTGTATGTGGCACCACATGAACATTTCTCGCAGCATAGCTCACAGAAGACAACTAGAGGGTTGACAAGCAGCTGTGAGGACATCAAACAGTTCTGCCTCCTATTGAAGAAATACCAGGGAGTTTTTGGTTAGCAAGCCTGTCTTTTGGCTGGCAGAGATTTCAGACTGGGAGTTGCACCTAGCAGCAGGAGGCACCAGTGGAGAACTACCTGGATGGCTTTCCTAACCACAGCCCTCTCCCCAAATGGATCATTAACATTGTGCCAAAGATGGATGGCGACTTTCTGCACGACTTGCTGGCCACCAGTGTAAGAGGCTCTCCTCCAGTCCCTTGGCCTGCCTGCTGACCTGCTCCTGGGTCTTAGTTAACATTCAGGGGGCCCTGACCTGAAAAGCAGGCTTGGCAGCAGAACCAAGGTCCCACCCTCCCCAAAGAAATTAGGGGTGGTAATCTTTCAGGAACAACTTGCTCACCTTCCCAGACCATGTAAATGCAATAGATGCAGCTGATTGCCCCGCTTCTGTTTTGCAGCCCCTCTGTGTCTCCCTGTCAGCTGCCATGCCAGGTCCCCTCCAATTTATGTGTATTTGACAGCTCAGAGGTGACAAACGATGGCCCGGGCTAAGAGAAGGTTACATTTAAACACAGCACAGGTCAATGGGGTAGATGGTTGAATCCTAAATCACTGTCAGGGAAACTAATGATACGACATTATAAGACAACAGGGCACGGTAAAAGATAAAGTGCAGGATGTCATGCTGATGCTAAAATCAACCAATGTCTGTTTCAACTGCACATTCATCTTGATTTTGCATAGACATTCACATATTCTAGTCATTGCTGGATGGAAACACAGAGGAATCCCATACTAATAGATATTTATGTAGCTGGGTCCTTTTGTGTGGCGCAAGAATATCATGACGTTATGGTTCCAGGCTGAATTATTATAGCTGCAAATAAAATGACCCTTTATAACTCTGCCTGTACTATCGGGACCATCCCAGTTCAACTGTAATTAAAACACAAAATACACTTTGTTAAGGATTAAAAACTAATATTTGTTGCGCGTAAGATTTGTTACACCTGCTGTAGCCATTTCAAAAACACACAGGAAGTGTGAACAACAAACACAGAAAGAGCCTGGGAACCGAAGCACGAGTTGTGGCATCTTGACAAGTCTTTAAGTAATCCTTACAAGAACAAACACCCCAAGGCTCACTTGCTTCATTGCTTGAGTCAAAACAGAGAGTACATAGAACCGCTAGGCTGCCACGGAAATAAGATAAGTAGTGCCCAATCTTTTAAATAAGGAAATTAAAGTCATTAAATGGTAATCACAGAATGAAATATGGGTTATTGTATTGTTGTAAACTCAAGATGAATCTGGTTACATTGGCATCAATATACACAATTATCATTGTGTAATTAATTTAGATTTGTTTGTGTAATTGTAATCTGCTCTTTCTTTAAAATTGTAATGACTTGACTTGAATACACACCAACAAATGTATTTCTTTGACTCTAGGATTTCTATTTAATAAAAGGCAAAGTCAACATGGTAGCTAATAACAACCATTAGTGCAACCTAACTCTATGTAGCTGGAGGTTATGTGGACATGGAGAGTCCAGGATCTCAAGGACGGCTCACACTCCCAGATTAAACAACATTCACTCTCTGTCAAACGCCTGGCTCCCAAAACTGCCAAGCCAGAGGAAAATGAGCCCCCACACGACCCTCGCTGTGGATGACAGGATGAAACACAAGACAGTTGTGCCTGAAGGAGACTCGGGATAACGAAATAATCTTTAATCTCTGTCCCTTCAAGGCACTTTCAACACCTGTTATTCTTGATGGCATTGTGAGAGAGGGCAGCTCACAGATTCCTGTTAAGCCTGGTAATTATTACACTAATTATTCACTTTGGTGTGGGGTGATTACCAGTCCTCGTTCAGGTGAACAACCGTCCGCTTGCACACCAGCTGAGGCCGGAGCAGCTCGGTGGAACAGTTGTTCCACTCCTTTTCCCTTGCAGATATTTGACCTCTTGTCATGTTTGCAATCTGTACTTCGGGGGGAAGGGAGAAAAACAACCAGAAACTTTTAATTGCTCAACAGAAACAGGAGTGAAAAGCACAGGTTTGGCCATCTGTTCAGCCCACACCAGCTCTTCAGCAAACGTCCTATTTAAACAAGTTTGCTTCCAGTATCCTGTGTGATGGATCTTTTGGGGCTTTTCTCATAGCAGGGTTGTTGCTATGCCGTCCTACGTAACAACGAGACATTATTTCTCTTAAATTAATGAGTACCCATAGTATTTTTTCTCCTTATCAATAATTAATGAATCAAGATATATTCTTTTCATTTAACGGGATGCATTTATAATCAGAGCCTGGGGGTTTGAAAGCCTTTAAGACAAATATTTCTGCTCTTTGACTAGATTTAATTCAATTAGTAGAAATACAACATCAAATACTATGCCTCCATTAACAGATCTTTCATGTTAAAAATGAGTATAATGAATATTGCATCTGTATTCATATGAAAACAATTATTCTCTCATGCTGTGGCGATATAAAAAACTGCATAACTAATTTCTCTATATTGTGCAAAGGTAGCTGTGAGTTTTACATCCGACAGATTTTAACTGGGCTGTAATGTTCACATCATCACAGGCTTTAATATGAAATGTCACTTGCAGAAACCAGTTAAATCACAAGATGATAAATACCATCCACAGGAGCAATTGGCAGTGAAAACAGAGCTTTTACCCATAATGTTTTAGTAGGAAATGTCTAGATCACCCACAATTATTCTATTTGTAGTTGTTATTCTCAACAAATTCCTGATGATACCAAAACAAACAATGTATTAGTTTGTACTCAATACTTTACAATTTGTCCTCCCTATCTACGGCCCCTAGCATCAAGCCATTCATTTCTAGTGAAAAAAGTAAATGCTTCAAACCCGTCACTAATATTTGATTTAATTAAATAAAAAATAAAAAGATTAACCAAATTACTAAATAGCTTTTTTTTTGTATGTGTGTGTGTTTGGTAAGGGGGGAATATTTACAGCTTTCAGATTTTTTTGCAAGTGAGTTATTTACGGCACAACAAGGGTGGTGCATGAGGGATGGATGCTAAATAAGCTACAGTCCCCATTCTAATTGGAATTACAATTATTTCATTCACAACAATGAGTATTCCAATGTGTTTTTTAATAATACCTTTTGGTATATTAGGCTTTGGCTTCACAAATAGTAATAGTTAGGATAAATCCATCGTGAGTTTGTGTTTTCATGGGATGTGTTGAAAGCAGGAAAAAATCTTACATTTTCATTTACAGCCATGTTATAAATTGCGGCACAGAACATCCAAAGGTAAGAAAGAGTGTGAGCAATGGAGACAAACAGTAAAAGTAGCTTTTAGAGTTATTATTGTTTTTGCTTATTAAAACTCTGTGATGAACCACTGATTTTATTCATCACCCGGGTGCTGATCAAAAACATCAAAACGTTTTATACATCAAAAAACTGTGAGAGATATGTTCAATGTAAGTTCAAATGTATTCAGATAACGGCACTCCACTTCAGTATCCCTGCCGATGATGCAAATAAAAATCATTTGAAATAATATTCTTGGTACTAGCACTTAATACAACATATCTTGTAAACCACTCACCCACCTACTGCACCAAGAAACCTATTTAAAGTTGTAAAAACCACTGAAAAGAAATGTAATTCTTTGCCAGTCCTGCTAAAGGTCAGGTTTCACCGTCTCTGCAACACTGCAGAAATATAAATGCTCTGGCACACCGTGTCTGCTGATTGCTTTACTCTCTAGGCAATGTCAATTTTGTGAAAGTACTTGCAGATTAAGTCGGCAGGACGTCAAGGGCCCTTGTAGAAGCTGCTGTCTTGTCTTAGCGAAGGGTCCGAAAGCCCTTGTCTATTACCGGAGACACCCCAAGGACAGATGTTTTAGGCTTAGGGGGGTGATGGAGAATAATAGCACATTAGATTCCTAATGTCTGTCGGATGCATGACTCGGGGGAGACAGAACTCCTGGGTAATCCAAATTCATCTCTCTCCTCCGCTCCGTCCCTCATTTCCTCCTTCCTTTCTTCTCTTTCTTCACCCTCCAGAGCTAGGTCTTCTCTGCCTCTTGAGGTGCTGAATCCTAGCCTGAAGCTACAAGCTACACAGTCCATTCATCAAAAGCATGACCCTCTCCAGTGAGGGACAGGATGCTACGGGCTAATGAACTCAGTGCATGGTATGAACGTGTGTGTGTCATATCTCTGTACATGAGGGAGGGAATCGTTATACAGGCCATCACAATACATTAAACACACCTGCATGATATTTCATTATAAAGAGAAGAGTCCACCTCTGTCTTAAGTGCTTGTCCTTGTGTTGAATGTGAAATAATTTCTCTAAAACAACATTGAAAGGCTGAATGTCATTGTGATTAATTAGTTAGTTTAATACAGCAGATACCCATGCAAAACAGATGGATGTTTATGTTTTAATGTGAAGAAGTACCTTCAGGGATACACATTTGTCATCCAGTCTTTTGCCAACTTTTGCCATAAAGCTAATATGTAATGAACAGCACTGTGGCAGCATTCCCCTTTGGAGCTTTTTATTGTCATACATCATATGTAAATTGGGGATAAAGGGATTTCCATTTTTTTGTGCCAGTATGAAAGTGTGGTGTACTAAAACACAGGGTAGTGATATGAAATCCCTGCCCCCACCCCCCCTCACCACCA